>NC_012878.2:15002426-15106886 GCF_000003195.3 Sorghum bicolor | reverse complement strand
TGACTTCATGAGACAGTGCGCACCATAGAGCCATCACTACTAAACCGGAAATATACTTTTGTGGCATTTCGTAGTGTTGTTGGCTGCTGTCGTTGTATTCTTGTTACATGAAGATGGCAGCCCTGCATGATAGTCTAATTTTGCTGATGCGGTCAACACTATCACCTATACATTTAGGTCGTCCGTGTACAACTATTTACATATCATCTTTGCTCCCACTTCTTTATGTCAGTTGAGCAATTTTGTGTATTGTATTGTATTGTATTGTAGATTTGTGCTAGTCTTCTCGTGCCGTCAACTTTGACATGGGTTCTGTGATGATGCTCATCAGTGGAATTTTTACTGTTTCTTTGTGGAGGAAATAATGTTAGGCCACGAAATATTTTGTATCTGTTTACTTGTCAGAGTGAAAGAATATGCATCAGTGATTTTTCTTCTTGTGGTACTAGTGGAATTTACTGGGACAATGATGTTGATTATGTTCAATTGCCCAAATTTATGGAACCAAACACGCCCTATCATTTTCGTTGTCCAAATTGAATCTCACCCATGATGATCTGGCCCTGATCCCTGAAGCATAGTTTTAAGCCCTGCTATCGTGGGAATACGTGTACAAACGCTATCAGCCCTAAAATAGCAAATTCTATAAACAAAATCGTGGTTATGCAAAGCTCATTGGTAAAACTCCAGTATTGTGGTTGTCTTGAAAAGTTGTCTTTTTTTTTTTGTGAGATTTACTCTACAGATTTCCTGCATTTTCCCATTGAAACCATTTATCCTGAGATTTTTATCTATTTATTCTCGGCACCACCATGGATGAAGGGAAAAAAATGTGAAATGAGCTCCATAGACTGCGGAAAATGCTAATTTCAGGCCTGCTGGCAAGTTAAACTTGTTTTTAAATAACGCAGCTAGGTCACTGAGATGTTTTTTTTTTTTTTTTTTGAAAACAGGTCACTGAGATGTTGAGTTCAAGGAGGAATTGGAGCCCGGGAAAATCTGTGGTTGGAGTCATAAACAGGTTCCGGCAAGATTTTATCTTTTTTGAAAGGTCGGTTCCAGCAAGATTTGAAACTGGGTTACATTTCCGCTAGATCGGGGAACCAACCACTTTTTTACATTTATCAAAATAAAAATAAAAAACTCGTTTACATGTTCCGGCAAAAAAAAAAAGAAACTCCTTTACGTGCCATTTATTTACTGCTATAAGAATGGAATAGGCCGTAGTGTATCTCATCTGCGGCTGCATGTGCCAGTCCGTCAGGTCCTCTTTGCAAGTTGCAAAATGACCGTTCACCAATAATACGAGTGACTGGAAAATTAATTAAAAGACAAAACGAACAAAAAGATATATAGCAATATAAAAAAAGGTTCCACCGAGATTTGAACTCGGGTTACTAGATTCAGAGTCTAATGTCCTAACCGCTAGACCATGGAACCGGTATGTACTTAACTTCCTCAAGTTCTTATTTATGATATAATCCCCAGAAATTTCCACCAGGGCTCCTCCCAATCTCTTTCTACTCCCCCTAACCCAAATTATAAGACGTTTGACTTATTCTAAAGTTTGACCGCTCATCTTATTCAAAAAAAAATTAAAGTCATTCTTGAAGAACTTTTATTAATAAACCAAGCCACAACAAAAGAAGTGATACTTTACACAAATTTTTGAATAAAAAATTTGTTGTAAAAAAGTCAAATATCTTATAATTTGAAATGAATTGAGTACGTGCTTTACGTGTGTGTGTATATACGCACACTGAAGACGCCTCCCAATCTCTTTCGTGCATGGACGCGCATGCATGTGGTGTGGGTGTGGGTATGGAATGTGTGACTAGCAAGGGACACTATGACTTGAAGTCCTTAAATTGATGAGGCAAGCATGTCTAGTAGTTAGGCTGAGCATGGTTGTCGTTCCAGCTATGCCACGCATGACTTCATAGGTCACATTGTATGAACGTTTGGTTCTCCCACAAATTTGGTGGATCCATGCGCGTATATAATGCTTGGTTTGTGGTGTTGTAGGAGCAACTTTTCTCACACATTTAGATAGGAATATGTCTTACCATAGACACGTACATGCCCACCTGCATGACCACTAGTTAATGCTTCTTCTGTCCCTGAAAGCTTCAATTTCTAGAGTTATTGTAAGTCAAATTTTTTAAACTTTGATTAAATTTTTAAAAAATGCTAAAATTTACGGTACCAAATTAGTATTATTAAATTTATCATAGAATATATTTTTATAAGATAATTATTTTATCTCATAGATATTGATACTTTTTTCTATAAAGTTGATCAAACTTTAAAAAAAGTTTTGACTGACACAAATTCTAGGAATTGAAGTTTTCAAAGAGACAGAAGAAGTATAAAAGATAACCATGATGTAATCAAGAAAATATTCTTCTTGACTGATATAACTTTGATTTAGATACCTAGTAGTATTAGCTAGACACTAAATTAATACATATAACTGGTCTTTGCGAAAAAGAAGTACATATTGAGTCTGTTCGATTATGTGTCTGTGTGGAGAAGTGCCTCAACCAAACAACATCGTTTCGCGTTACGCATGTGGCCACGCAGCACCTGCGAGGGCAGGATCCAAACACGCCCAAACTGGTTGTCCTCAAAGAAGCGGCCTGTAATTTTTCCTGATGCTTAAGAGTATAGCTTTTCTTTTGCGAATAAACAAACTTTATTAAAGATCAAATACACATTACAAGCAGTGGTGGAACCAATAATTTTAATTAAGGGGATCGAACAAATATGATCATATTTTTTAAGTATGATAAAATATATATAATTATATTTTTGAACAACTTTCTAAAAAAAAGCTACACTATATCTTATCAAAATCATCATATTTTTGCCAAAAGAAAGATAAAATTGATATTTCTTACACTATAAATATCAATGTTTATATAGGTATTTAAATGAAACACTGTGTTTGGTTGGGGGGGGGGGGGGCATTGCCCCTGCTAGCCCCCTGGTTCCGCTGGTGATTACAAGCAAACGACACGACAAACTCAGGAAACACAAGCAAAAACGACCTCATTACGACATGACCTAATAGCAAAATAAGCAAACTGATGTGCTATATTATTTTCACTCCTACTAATCTTAACTATAACTACCCTGCAGAACTGCTCCATCGTCAGCCTCGCCACTTAAGAGTATAGCTTGTAATTCTTGGCGCCAAGGATGATTTGCCGGAGTCCTCCAATGGTGCCGATGATCGTCAGCAACACGCCGATGACGATACAGATCTGAGAAAACAGCAATAGATCATGGACAGTTTTTTTAGTTTACTCTAACTATCCACGTAACTTAATGCCATTGAAAGGAAGATCGAATCAACAAAAACCAGTAGTGGGACGACCGAAACTTACAATGTTAATGAACCATGTGAGGCCATACTTCTTGGGCTTCCGCACCATCAGCCACATTATGCAAGGAATCTGCAGGCCATGGAAGAAAATTAGTTGCATGCTGTGTGTAATAGTATAATTAAGAATCAAGAAACAAGCTCGATCGATCGAAGTCTTACGAAGTACGTCGTTGGCGCGAAGCCGAAGCCTCCGAAGAATCCGAGCAGGCCGTCGAAGAAGGGGAAGGTCAATCCGATGAACATGGTAGCGGCGACATAAGCTGAGCGGGACACGAAGCGTAGCCAGAACCCCGGGTTGAACTTGTGCTTCTTGACGAGCACGGTCTCGATCATGTCGAACATGGGCATGGCGAAGACCTGGTAGCCGCCGATGACATGGATGACGACCATGAGGTTGGCGGCGGCGATGAGCCACCGCGGCTTGTCGAGGGTGATGAGCACGTTGGG
Organism: Sorghum bicolor; assembly: GCF_000003195.3. Classification (NCBI taxonomy): domain Eukaryota; kingdom Viridiplantae; phylum Streptophyta; class Magnoliopsida; order Poales; family Poaceae; genus Sorghum; species Sorghum bicolor. The sequence goes on along the minus strand of NC_012878.2, from coordinate 15,103,051 downwards.
GTCCACGGAGCTGCCGAAGGCGTAGTACCCGCCGAAGGCGACGGAGAAGTAGCAGAGCGCGACGACGGCGTAGGCCACGACGACGCCGCGCCACATGGGCTTCTTGGACGGCTTCTCCGGCGTGGACGGGATGGTGGCCTGGATTTCCAGCACCACGTTGTGCGCCGCGTACGCGAACGACACGGTGCCCAGCGCGCTGAGCATGCCGAACGCCTGCCCGGACGTCGTGGTCGCCCTGAGCCCGTAGTCGATGGCGCCCGCCGTGGCTCTGGCACCCTTGACCACCGACGTGCAGAAGGCGATCATGGAGTAGGCGAGGGACATGACGGCGGCGGCGCCGGAGACGGCGGAGATGGAGTTGAAGTTTGGGAGCTGGGAGAGGACGAAGTGCGGGGTGGCGAAGATCATGATCCAGAACGTGAGGCGCATGTCGGTGCAGCCGCCGCCGCCGCCCTGGCAGACGAGGTCGTGGAACTTGCGCAGGCACTGCCCGCCGGTGACCATGTACACGACGTCGGTGCCGGCCATGACGATGATCTGCAGGGGAAGGATGATCCAGAGGCCCAGGCGGTCGCCGAACACGTGCTGCCCGAGCTCGTGGTACCGGTCGAAGCGCTTGCCGGGGACCATCTCGTGCATCTGCACCAGCTGCCACAGCGTGTAGAGCGTGATCACGAACGACATCACGACCGCCACCGTCCCGACACCCCATCCCAGCTGCGACATGGCGAAGGGGAGGCCCAGCACGCCGGCGCCGACCATGGACGTCACGTTGTGGAACGCCGAGTAGTACCACTTGGCCGTGCGCGACGACGTGATGGGCAGCCAGTCGTCGAGGTTGACGACGGTCTTGAGCTTCTCCTCCTGCTTCTTCTTCTTCCGTGCCTCCTCCATCTCGATCGATCGATCTTGTTTGCAGCTGCGGGACGCGGTTTGATGTGATGTGATCTGTTTTCTGTTGCGGGGCTGCCCACGTGCACGCGCGGCGCGTATATTTATACACAAGTAGCAATGCCATCGATGGCAGAGAGAGTTTTGATCGACAAGATTTTGGCTGGGATGGATAGGCTTTCCCTAACCACTACGGCGGGAGAGAAACTGGGTTTCCAACGACTTGACACCAAAAGTCCGCGCCCGTGCCAGTCCCGTGAACAAACTATAAGAAACATCGTACGTCTCTCTCGTATCCCCGCCTCCCCTCCCAGGCAATCTCTCAAGTCCAATTTTTAAACCACGCAGACGCTCACATATACATATAAGCGTACACTCATGGATACATTCACGCACACAATTTTTTTTAGGAGTATCAGTAAATTTTTTTGTTGAAACAATGCGTAGACGTGCACATGTCCTAATCAACATGAAGAATTAAAAAAGGGTTGGAAGTAACCCAAATAGATTTGCTAAAATATTGTATCGAATATTACTATAGCAGAAGATCATGAATTAGGATATACTAATTTACAAAATGAAAGGGTAAAAAAATAGAAAAATTAACATTAACTAGCTAGAAAGGCATAAAAGAATTCTTTCTGCATTTTCTATATAACGCCATCACTACTAAACATGGATATAATAAAGCAAAATAGCTAAATTTTTATAAACTACCTGACCCTTTATAAACTATATATGATATTTGAAGAATACAAGAAAGAATCTTAAGGATACGTTGTAAATATATCACATAATCCAAACAGGAGGTGGACCACTTTCTACACTTGTTTACCTGTGATCTTCTGCTTTATCAATAGAAGTGGTGCACCTAGCAGATTTTTTTTTTTTTGCATGACTCAGTCACAAGTGCAGACGCTCACAAAACACGAGCGCACCACAAGCGCCTCGCTATCAAGGAACACATTGTCTACCACTGAAAAGCATATAGCGCCGTTAAATTCTGAAATAAATCTAGAAAAATGTAAGCACCCTTGTCAAGTCGGGGACTTAAACCCAACCAGTTCGCAGCAGATATTTTTTATAATAATATAATAAATCAAAGCTTCTTCCCCTGTTAGATGTCATGTTACTCATCCCGAGCACGGTTGACACAGAAAGTTTGCGTTACGCAACCGACCGCCTCTTGAGATGAGCCTGCTACCTCTCCCAGAATCAAGCCAACCCTCAACGCAAATAGGCACCAAACCAAACCAAACCAATCCAAATGCCTCAGAACGGTTAGAACCCACATCAAAACCGGTGGCTGCAAATGGTTTCTGTACAATTAGGCTTCGTTTGGCTGTCCATGAATATTATACAAGTGTGTATAGTTCCACCCGTGTATTGGATGAATCCACACCATCCACCCAATACACGCGCGATTTGACAACCACGTGTGAGCTCGCGGGAGGCCAAGTGGTTCTCAGCTGCTCCACTGGCCAGAGCCTTGGCACATCATCACGGCATGCATGGTGGATTATCAAATATGAACTGAACTATAAATACAACATATGCATGTGAGAAATAAAAAAATAAAAAAAATTCAAACTTAAGCTTATTGAGTTCAAACACTACTAGAAAAATAAAATACTTAACAAAAGAGTTGAGTAAAAATCGGTATATAAAAGATCGAGAAAAATAAATAAAAATAATAAAAGAAAGAAAATATCAGAAAAGAAAATCCAACATATATGTCCATCTGTAATTCTAAAAACCTTGCTTTGAAATTGAAAAAAAAACAAAAACACGAACACAATTTCACATAGAAAATAGAGAAATTAACATGCATACACATGACTGAACATAATCATTGAACTAAAACAATACACACACTTGAGTAAATGGCAGTACATACATGACCTTAAATGACACATTGGGTCATCTCATAAACTATGTTGCGTTCAAACAATATTCCAGAAACTATGCATGAATAAATTAAAACATTTCAAGTAACTGAAACTAGAGCTCTGCAAGGTCTCAGCTAGTTCTCTCATGACAAATCAACATTAATCTCTTTGATTCTTGATATCAACACTCTAACATGTCTAACTCCAATAGCTAAGATTGCTACAGAGGTATAATTTGAAGTCTATTATCTATGAATAATTCCAAGTACCAGCATATCTCCAAGAAAAAGACAACCAAGTATTTAACAATAAGATAAATTTGGAGACAACTCCAGCACCAGCATATATCTCTCTGCTTGAACTTTTTACCCCTGCATCACCTGAAACAAATGAGAAGTTATTAGCAAACTGAAGGACATGTCAAATGTGTGGTAGATTAGCAAACAAAAGCATATTTGTTTTGCAGTACATGTGTACAACACTCAGAAACCTATCATCAGTAAGTTGCCAACCTAATCAACAAGTAGGCAAGGCACTAGGCAGTACAAACCAAACAGTAGAAAATTAATTTGGTTATTTACTTGTTCTAATATGACAGGTTCTTACATTTTGGGTACGAGCTTATTACGGAGCTAACAATAGGAAATGAATCCTTCAAATATCTGTGAAGGATTGCTTGACTAAAATATTCACTATTAGGTGACAAAACACAAAAAGATGCAAGGCTGCTACTCTGGAATAACTGAACTGCACTCAAACTGAAAAACTCTGAACTTTTCTACTTTTTTTTGTTTGGAGTGGCCAGTAAAAATTATTCATACTTGATTACGAGGGCTGTGGAGTGGCAGCTAAACCATTTGGAGGCACTGGAAAAAAAGAGGATGGATAAGCATCTCAAATATCATCACTGCACATCTGTACTAGGTATCCAGACATATCTCAAATATCATCACTACACATTTACATTCATGAAAAGGGTTGAAACTATGGCCCCCATCCTAGAAATGTAAGTTAAATTGAAGAGCTATAAATTCTTATTTTTTAGAATTGTACTTAACAAGTAAAACTGAAGAACATGACCTAGAATAGATAAGAGGTTGCATTGAATAAAGGAAGAGGATGGGAAGAGGATCAGTACCTCCCTCCTTAACCACTTGAGACGTGTAGAAGGTTTTGCAGACATGAAAATAGATCTGTTTTGTGCATCCTTGAAAACACCATAGGCCAAAACTTTTTCATCATCTGAGAGCTCCTCCATGCTGTCCACAATAGAAATGCACATTGGGATTGAGAACTCTTCACTTGCATTAGTTCTTGCCTTTTCCTTTTTGGCCATCTCATCTTCAGCTTGCTTTTCTTTCATCTCTATAAACCTCCCCATCATTTCAACCACCTGCCCATCTTGTCGACGCCTTTGTGCTGCCTTTTTTGTCTTGTCACTTGTAGCATTGTCCTTGTTTCTTGTACTTGCACCTCTTTTTCCCATTCTTGACCTTGCAGTGGCATCACGTGCAACTGGTTGTTCCAATATCCTCAAGTCTTCATCATCAGTTTCAACATCATGTGCAAAAGAGTCAAAATGGAGACTCTCATCTTCTTCTCCCATATTATGTTGGGTGACAGTAGCTTGAGATGGCTGTGTGACAGGAACTTGGAAAGGCTGAGTAATAGGAGCTTGATAAGGCTGTGTGACAGTAGCTTGATAAGTCTGTGTGGGAGCAACTTGGGAAGGCTGTGTGATAGGAACTTGGAAGGGCTGTGTGACATTAACTTGGGAAGGAGCAATGGACGTGAAGTTTAGGGTTCCCTCAGCAATTTGTCCTACACGAGCAAGTGAAATCAAGTAATATTAGGAGAACTGAACAAAACATACTTGACTGGTAGGAATATAAAGATACAACAATGGTAACATACCGTCATATAGCTCCCCTAAAGCCTCAAACAATGGGAAAGATTTATTTTGGAACTTCTTGGCATTGCGATGAGACTATTTAACGAATACAAGAATGAAAAGTAATTAGCAAATGATGAGACTATTTAACAAGAATGAACAACAGAAAGAGACAAGAAAGAAATCTTACAGTAATGATGTTGTTCCAAACAGCTTGATCTGCTACAATCATGCATAGCTTATCATCCCATGACGCACCACTTTGCTTCCTTGCTTCTTTCAGAAGTCTGTATTCCCTCTTTAGCTCCCTCTCTTTGTCTTGGATTTGAGTCTTTGTAAAGTTGACATAGGGGAACTTCTCATAGAACAATTTGACAATCCTATTCCATGCATCTGGGGACCACCCATTCTGGCCCCTATAATGGTCATTATTGTGATCATGTAATAGTTCTACCAAACCCTTTTCAAGTCCCGCATTCCAATGAGCTCTTGGACGATCAGGTACAGCTGGAATAGAGAAGCACAGATAAGCTACAAATAATAGCATGTTTTTAATGTACCAACCTTCTAGACTTGAGAAAAAGCCCATACCTTTTGGTGATGGCTTTTTCTTTTGAACTCGTGAAGTCTTTGGAGACGGATTTCTTTGGGCAGCTGCAACTTGGAACAAATTGAGCCTTGGGGACCCTCTTCCAAACATTGTTGCTGCAAATACAAAAATCTAGTATCAAACTTCAGCATACAAAAGTCTGCAAATAAACATGGTTGCCACAGATACAAGAATCTGACTAGGCTTAGAAGACAGAAAATACATAAGCAAAATATTTCATGAGATACCAATGATACTCACATTTATTAGGATGAGTTATGACTGTAGTCATTCCACATATTTTGGGCTATCATATCTCTAACTGCGTTTCCATCATCTACTTGACTGCTAAGGGACGTTACATCATCACTGTAGTGATTGTCACCTTCAGGGAGATCAACAAAATGTTCTGGAGATATGTTGCTTTCTTGGTGATCAAACCAACTCTCATCCCCATTAAGCATCCGTATAAGATTGTGGAACACCACTGCTGCAACTGGTATCTTTACTTGGTTTTCAATAGGATGATGTGTTCCAACTTTTAAGATAGGGAAGCGTTTTTTAAGAACACCAATTGCTCTCTCTATGTGATTCCGCAATATGGCATGCCTATGATTGAACAACTCCTTATAATTTCTTGGACGTTGCTGGCCACGCCCAAATTCCTTCAAATGGTATCGAACACCACGATACGGCGCAATGAAGGATGGTGTGTTAGCATATCCACCGTCAACAAGATAATATTTGCCATGAGGCACATTGAATCCTCCAAGCATGGCTGAACTAAGAACCCTAGCATCAGTTGCAGACCCCTCCCAACCAGATGATATAAAGAAAAAGTTGAGATCAAGATCACATACTAACATCACATTTTGACTTAAGGTATTCTTTCTATTCCTATATGGGGCCTGTAGGTCTTGAGAAATGGTAATAGGAACGTGTGTTCCATCAATAAATCCCAAGCAATTCTGAAAGTAAGGAAAGAACCTTTGATCTGTGCTAATCTTCCAATGAGTTTCAGTTCCACTAGGGGACTTCACAAATCTATAGGTCAGAGATGGGATTACATTGAAAACATCCTTAATATGCCGGTGAATCGTTTCTCCACTATGATGGAATTCATGTTGTAGATCTTCATAGCTTGCATTGTGAGAGATCATGTAAAGAAAATGTCCAAGTTTCTCCTCTACCGTAATACCTCTCGTGTCACGTAGGAGATGTTCTGTTCGGAGATATGTCGCTATTGCTCTAAATATGTTAGGCTCCATGCGGAACGCAACAAGGCAATTTTTCTCATGTCCCTCTAAAATATTTCTAATCTTTTCTTCACCATACTGACTTGAAGTATGCCTTACTCTTTTCTGTATCCCTCCATTACTAGTTAAAAGATATAAGGCAGGCAACCAAAACATCATAATCTCCTCATCCTCCTCTTCCCTCCTCTTCCTAATTAGCAAATCCATTATCTTCTAACTAGAAGGAAAACTGAACCTAAGATGGCTGCAGCTAGCAAAAAAAAAGTTTCAGCAAATAACTTGGTAATGTGTCGATATATTTTGAGCATAGAAATATATTCCCATAGATATATTTTGAACATAAAAATATAGGAGACTGATATATCAGTCGTATCATCAATATATCAGCAACTAACTAGAGATTATCTATAATCTACACAGATCATGATACAAGCATTGCATACTTGTATAGAGAGCCAGAGCATGCAGTCAAATAAATTAGTAAAACGACTTACAGACAGACAGACACCAGCAGAGCTCGATCATGGACTTCACTCTTAATTTTACTCTTCATGCAATGATTCATCAGTTATTAATTTACTAATTACTATAGCTAGTTTATTGCCCCTATAACCATCATTAGCGATAACAGTGGTAATGGACTAAAGATAAGGCTGCACTAGTCAGCTTCCAGGAAATAGCCAAACTCAACTTGTCTCTATGCACATAGGAATGACGCAAGCTGTACTATTGTTCTCACTTAAACAATGACTTCCTAAAAGATCTGATAAAGGCATGCTTGGCAATGCTCTACACAAAATAAGAGGAGCTCTAAAAATTTACCGATGGTTTGACGCCCGAATGCAGCAGAGAAGTGTCCACCAAGATGCTACTCTGCCAGATCTGACTCTCGATCTGAAGGAAAAGAAGAAAGGTGAAATCGAAACCCTAATACTAAAACGAGGTGAAGCAGAACCCTACAGAATACGGGAGACGGGGAGAAAGAGTAAGAAAGATGTTCACCGGACCGGATGCGGCGGCGGCGGTGACGAGTTAACGACGACGACGTCGAACATACGACAGCGGTGACGAGGGTTGGCGCGGTGCGGAGGACGAGGGGCACGACACCGCGAGGAGGCGGTCGGTGGTGGTGCACCGGCGAGGAGGAGGCCGTGGTCGGAGGGGCACCGGCGGCGTGGAGGAGGTCGCACACGAGAGAGACGACGCGACGCGATGCGAGCTCGGTGTTTTCTTTTCCACGGCTCGGGTGGGGATTTTTCTGGCACATGTGGTTTGATGTGTATTGACCCCTCATCCACAGCAATACTCGAGCAGCCAAATGCAGATTTGCACCGAACGTGGGAGCTCACCCCAGCGTGGGATTCGGCCCATGATACACGTGGTTTGAGGCCCGATTCTGTACAATTAGTTGGCTAGTCCATTGCAGACCTGCAGCAGTACGCCTCCTTGTTGGCCGAAGCACGGAAGCAGAGAATACGAGAAACAAACATATGTAAGAAATAGCCAGATGTTTGATCCTTGTTTGGCGTTCTACATTGCAGATGTTTGATCCTTGAGACCAGTTAAGATATTCTTCATGAAACATACATACAACAGATGAACCGAGCTACTACAAACAATTGACTGCTAGGGTGCACTATGGTTAATTCTCCCCCTAAGCAGCACGACTATCCAATCCAGATAATGAACAAGCAGACACAGCAGAGCAGAGGAACAAGTGGACAACTTACATCTCAGTCAAATCTGCCAGTTATTCAGCAGTATTTCTCTCTCACAATAAGTCAGTCAACATGGCTTATCAGCCAAACGAACAATTGTTTGCTGATGGTAGAAAAAATTGTTGGACCTTTCTTCTTCTTCCTCCTCGTGTTTTAGTTTCAAGGCCCATCAGGGGTTTTGTGGAGTTAGGAGCTGCATATGCTTTGCAAATAAGTTAGCAAGATTTGTTTCTGTTTTAAAAGAACGAATTTGATTTGTCAAGGATAATGTTGTTCACAACTTAATAAATTTCATGAATTGGCTGGTAAAGATACATTTTAATAGAAAGATAAATGAAAACATACTTAAGCCAATGTACGTGTGGAGACACAATAAATACATTGTAGTACAAGTTAAAAAAAATACATTGCAGTACAAATTTTGAATCACTAAGAAATAGTTCCAGCTGAGACCGAGCTGTTGGCAATCATGTGTTTATCCAGTATCCTTTGAACTGCATAAATTGGAGTTCAGATACAAATTATCGGCATCTCTGTAACAGAAGTGTACTTCTTGATCTGAAAATTTTCCACTGAATTACACATGCATATTGCCAGGAACTTTCGCATGAACGGGATATTTATTACTGCATAATTGTCTGTCTGTCGCGCGCACTAGCGAGCAAAGCAGCATGATAAGGAAGATGTCAAAAGTCGAATGTTTAGACACATGCATAGTGTATTTGAGACCTTGTTTAATTCGTGAAAATTTTTGGTTTTGCTACTATAGCACTTTCGTTTGTATATGACAAATATTATCCAATTACAGAGTAACTAGGTTCAAAAAATTCATCTTATAAATTAAAGACAAACTGTGCAATTAATTTTTATTTTTATCTATATTTAATGCTCCATGCATGTGTACAAAGATTCGATGTGGAGAATCTTAAAATTTTTTGGGAACTAAATAAGGCCTAAATATAGACTATTTACGAAACTAAAAACACAGCTAAAGAGTAATTTGAGAGATGAATCTTTTGAGCATATTAAGTAAAACAAAAATGCTACAATCCCTATTAAACTTTAACAACCTAACAAACATCCCCTTAGGTATCTGAGGCTAGATGAGCCGACGGCACTGACGCAGCCGGCGGTTAGGATTATTTACGTACTCGGTTGCCCGACCCTATCGTGAATTCAGGGGGTGTTTGCTATTTTTTTCAAAAAAATTTAGGTTTTGGTCTAATAATTTTATAAAATAAAACTAAACACTATATAAAATTTTTAGCAAAAAGTAGTTATTCTCTATTTTGGATTTTAGACTCAAGAGGTAAAAAAAACCCAAAATTAGCCTCAAGAGGCTTCATAACAATAATAAATTCTATATTTTGAATAAAATTAAACATAATTCTAAAAATTTTAGCATTTTATATTTTATCACTCTAAAGTAGTTGATATTTTTTATTTTAGATTCTATGGGGAACTAAACACTCCCTCAATGTGTGACGCGAGGGGTGGCGGGATTAATTAGACAAGAATTGACGTGCGCCACTACATCCCTGCTGCCCACCATCAGCTTCTGATCCCTTGCGCCTTTTCCCAGATGCCACTGTTGGTGCTGTGGCGGTTCTCAGAGCGCGAGCGTGTAGTGACCCTTGGCCGCCGGAATGTCGCCGGCGACGTGAGAGATTCACAACAAGAATCGAGAGAGGAGGTAGGTAGGAAAGGGGCCCATGCTTCCTGTTCTCAGTTTAAGATTCACAATTCAGGTCTGGCGTGACCAGATAGTCGATCAGAGGCCTCACGCAAACAGCTGGCCAACAGAGCCCACAAGTCATAGATAGAAATGAAAACGTCTTGACGGATGGCGCCTCTACTCTATGGATATGGGGGCGACAGAGCGACACGACATTGTGGCCTTGTTCGTTTGACTGATAAGCTATGGTAGAAAATATTGTTTACTAATTTATTATGAGAGAAAAAACACCGGTAGATTCGACTGATCTTCTTGAGTCGAGCTGTGTCGTGTGGGGTGCGTGTGCAGGTGCAGCAAAGCCAAGGATGGGGCGGCGGGGTGCTAGAATCCGGTGTGCGGCGATGGGGATGGTAGAAGGACGGGGTGCGACCGTGCAGGAGTGGAGGAATATGCAGCGACAAGGGGAGTGACGGTTGTGGCTGGTGGAGGCATGCCGACAGCGGGGACCCGCAAAGCGAGAGTGAGGGCGAGGCCTACAACCAGCCCAATAAATCCACGGCAACAACCGATCCATTAAAACCATATCGGTCCAAACCGTTAGCAGGCTAACTTGTGACCTTCCTAAGGACACTCACAATGCAGACTTTATCATAGAGTCTAAAGTTATTTATTACCTCGAACAATGTGGATTTAGAGTCTAAATAAGACTTGGAGTCTTATTTTTTCTACCACTTTCTTCAATAAATATGCTGCCACATCAGCAAAATACCATAAATAATATGTAATTAATTGTCTTGGACTCTGTGATAGAGTCTTGCATTGTGAGTGCCCTAAGGTTTCACCCTTAAAGGCTTTTATTACATACTAGCAGAAGCCCCGCGTGTTGCCGCGGGTGCAACAAAGCAAGTTTGAAAGAGGCAAGCAGTGTGATAGAATTGCAGATAGATTTATTTTCCAATAGGCTGGCAACCACATAATTCAAATAATAGCGTTGTAATGTGCAGCATATAGATATGTGCATGCAAGACTGCTCATTGCACATATTGAAATGTGACTGATAAGCGGGACCGATAAGCGGGCAATGTGAGGTTCATTTTGGGCGCTGAGATCATTGAAAGTGGATTGGTTTGGAAGTATATAAAGTAAACTGGAATGACAAATAACCTCAGTTGCTGCTAACTAATGATTCTACTATTGATGGTGCCATCTTCGTAACCATGGAAAAGTGTGACATTCCAATCTTATGTTAAAGTAACCAATAATACTTCCAACTTTGCTTTCTACAAACTTACAGAGCAAGTGTGTCAACGACCTGGTAAAGTGGAAAGATAAGATGAATATGGAAATCGATTTTTTCTGTTTGTTAAGGAGAGCTGCAAAGGTTCAGGATTGAAGTTAGAGAGGTAATAAGGACACCCTTTTTTGTGAAACCCAATAGCAGCTGCTGAATTAGGATGTTTTGTTCCAGCATAGAAGCGATTATGCACAAAACATTCGGCGTTCAATTAGAAGCGAATAATAGGGAGGAATTAATGTCTAACTTAAAAACCCAAACATTCGAGCGATCTACAGCATGCAACTGTAGAGGAACGGCGAACAATATGATTCAAATAGTACTATGCTCATATGGACACGGTATTACTACGTAGCAGGATTCTAGTGACATTTTATATGGGCTTTGCACGGTATCGCAGAATTCTGTGCAGCAATGTAGATAAATGACTCCTAATCATAGCGTGTGCATGGCACCCCTAGGCAAACATTGGTACACTTTTTTTTTTGGAAAGGAATTAGTTGCCGGAGCTATCACCCTACGCAAGATGAGGGGAGCACGCAGCAAGAAAGGGAAGCAAGAGAGAAGGATTCCGGCTGAGGCTTCGCTGGACGCTTCGGCTCCAGCGAGGGGCTACATGTGCCTCCCCGGTGAGGGCTGGATGGGGCATGGCGAGCCCCCGGCCGCGTGCCCTCTAGGCCGCTGAAGGTAGGCTGACGCGGATACAACGCGGCGGTGATCGGCCGCGGAAGGCAAGCAACCGTGGTTGCGACACGGTGGGCCGCGTATCACAGGTGGACGCGACACGGCCGTGGGCCGGGTTGAGCTGGAGGGCGGGCACGGGAGCGTGCGACGCGGCCGCCGGCCGGCCGTAGCTAGAGGGCAGAGGCCGTGGTAAGGGCGCGTGTAGACAGAGCAACGCGGGGCCGAGGAGAGGATGGCCGCGGGGCATGGCGGAGGAGGATTTTTTTGTTCTCTGTATGAGAGAAGGTCGAAGGGAAGAGGTTGGGCATGCATGGTTTCCCGAGGACTGGGATGTGCGCCGCTGGTTCGAGAAGGTCGGCGTCAGACGCGTGGACGACATCGGATGGGAAGGCATCGAGAGGGCATAGGATCGGACGGTGCTGGTGGTTGCACTGTTGTACGCACGGGAAGATGAGTGGAGGCAAGGTGAGTATGGGGAGTAGGAGGCTGGCTTTGGTGCTAAGGCCGGACGGTGCTAGATTGGTTTCTGTACTTACAACAGTGTTATGTGAGGAGGTCCTGTTGATCTACAGTGATCTGTGAGAGGACTCTGCTTCTCCAGCTTTAGGAGTATAGTATAGATATCATGTCCACTTTTCACAGTTTGTGAAATTGTGCATGGCCTCATGGGCATCCTTCCAAAAATATGAATTGGTAAAAATCATTGATGCAGAACATATTCGTGCATGTGCCATGTAGCATCGACAAAATAATTTGCATAAACATGTCAATATGTACTGTATGGAAAAGACAAGTGCAGATTTATATTGCAAAAGTATGTGTGCAAACTTGTGTTATGTATAATGGGTAATGGACATGATTCTTTTTGTTTGCTTTTCTGCCCCTTTTATTTTCATTTTTTGCAAAAGTGCATTTGCTCTATAATGGTTTCGATAAATGAACTTTGAGTACACAACTGTGCGTTTGGAGAAAATCGATCTAGTGGTAATATGTGTAGATCTGTTTTTTATTCTGTGGGTAATGCACATTGTGTAATACCTAGATGATTGTCAATATACTTTTGCAAAGTGCAGATGCCTTAATTTAAACTGCCACTCTGGAGTGTGTCCTATATACTATATGTCTAGAGGGGAATAAGTTGTTTTAACTTGTAATCATGCCATAGAGTATAGTAGTTTTAGAAATCCAAATATGAGGTTCAGATAAATAAAATGCCTTGTATCCTGATTTTTGCAAATAAAAAAAGTTTGACACTGTAGTAAGGTTTTTGAGCTGATTGCCTTTCACTACCACAAAACTGAATACCTTTGAAGGTCAAAAACCCTCAAGGAAACCCCTAAAATCGCCAAGAAAATCAATATTGGCGGCTAGCACTCAAGGAATGGCCACCAAGGGTAGAGAGACAAGGAAATACTATTTTCTTGAGTGCCGGCCGCCACAAATCAATTTCTTGAGGGTTAAACCGTCAAGAAAATAAATTAGTGGTCAGATTTTTAACATCGTCGAGAAAATGTAACGACACCCAAGGATATAGGTTTCCTTGAGTGCCAATGACACTCAAGAAAATGTAAAAACATCCAAGAATATAGGTTTCCTTGAGTGCCGATGGCACCCAAGAAAATGTAAAAACACCCAAGGATAGATGTTTTCTTGAGTGCCGATGACCCTCAAGGATATGCATGAAAAAAAAGAGAAACAATCTCATATTTGTTGTAGCTGAGAATCGAACTCATGACTTGATGTTCCATGTGAAACTAACTTACCACTACACAATGAAGTCTTTTGTGACTAAGTGAATGTTTCTTTCTTTTTGTTTTCACTTTAGTGGATCTTGTAATGAATATTTGAGAACCTAAATGATTTCAAATGAAAAAAGTTTGAATTATAAAGTTTTATATCTCATCGAGTACACTTTGGTTTAGGTTGTATCTCTATTTGAGGTCATTTGAAAGATGCAAAAAATTTAAAGTTTAAAGTTCTAATAATTTAAAGTATATTTTATGGACCCCAAATAATTTCAAATGAAAATTTCATCAACTAAGAAGTTGTATATCTCTTCGGGCTCTATAACTTTGATATAAACTTTGCCTCCATACGATATTATGTTACTTTTTAGCTTTAAAATAAGCAGGCATCTCAAGCTAAGTGCTAGTATATGCATTCTCTAATGCATAACAACACAAAATTATAACTTTTAATGGATTAATTTACTAACAAAAATTATATATCATTTTCCAAACATGTCAATGGAGCGTTTATGTCTATAAAATGCAATGTCTAACTAACAAGAATGCAATGAGTTCACTATATCGGTGGTTAAGAGAAATATGACTATAAACTATTTTTTTCTTGGCAGCTACAATAATTTACTTGAGGGTTTACACCCAAAGAAACTAGAACTTCCTTGGCGGTTTCTAGTTACACCCAAGGAAATGTGAATTACCTTTGGTGGTTTATAATAACACTCAAGGAAACATAGAATTACCTTGGCGGTTTCAACTAGCACTCAAAGGAATATAGATTTAACTTGGCGGTTTGGTTTAGCACTCAAGAATATGCATTTTCTTGGGGGTTTTATACAACCCTCAAGGTAATTGTATATCCTTGGGGGTTTAATTTCACCCCTCAAGGAAATTGCTAGCCCTCAAGGATACTCAGTTTTCTGGTAGTGTTTGGCTTTCTTGCTAGGCATATTAAATTCATTTAGGTTCCAGGTGGTGAGGTTTAAGGGTACATGATTCTGGTGATACGTTGGAGTATCACCTTGCCAAATATAGTGTTTGTGTACTCCCATATTTCTTTGCAAACAATAAATGATGATATCCATTCATGTTAATGACCCTAATCGTGGAAAGCATGTTACAGGAACTCATGCCTAGTAATCATGTACATTATAATTAGTTGGTCATTAGTCATTTAATTGATGCTAACAGATGATCCTTCTTGGGAACAATGAATTGTTTATGTTAAATATGTTTCATTAAGATCCACAAGATCTGTTCTTCAATCTGATTTATAACTTTGGAGTTGTCGAACCTGCTAAACTGAAATTGTCCAAATCTCAAATCCTGAACAAGATTGGAGCACTTAGAGCATCTCCAACAGTTTTGCAATTGAGGTTTGCATTTGAGTAATTTGCCAAAAAGCTCCAAAAGAGGTATCCAACGGTTTTGCATTTGGAGTTTGCAATTTGGGCAACTTGGCAAATGAGGGAGCAAACTTGGCAAAAATGCCAAGTTGTGGATGGCTTTGCAAACCCAATCGCGCGAGCAAAGTCACGAGCGAGGAAAGCGCGCGCGCCTGGAGACCTTCTATTTTTATCATTTGCCAAGTTCAAATGCTAATTCCTTTGGAGATGACCTATTTTTATCCTTTGCATTTTGTTATGGGAGTTTGCAAATAACAACAAATGTCAAGTCAATTTGCCAAAGCCTTTGGAGATGCTCTTATGAATTGCAAATTGCATAATCGTTGTAATATCTAATATAGGAAATAGCTTGGGGCCAGAGGATCCAGCATTCCCATGCAAAAACACAATAATCCAACATGTTGCAGTGCTCCAAACAATTTCCATGAAAAATCATGTATATAAGGTCCATAAAGCCAAGTAATCTGACAAAATTTTGATTTAACTCATCTTTGATATTATGATTGGAAAAACCCAAATGGTCCTTTTAGAACATCATGAAAAAATACCAGATTGGAAGCTTGTCAGTTTTGTTTCTTAACATCTAGGAGAAATTTACATTTTTTTTACTACTGAAACATCATGGAAAGGAGGTGTGCTGGTGTGTTGTATGTTTCTCTTATCCTATTAATGCAATGATACACAGTTCTCCTACCTGTTCGAGAGAAAAAAAATGCATCCGTATTTATGCAGGTTTACTGAACTTTGTACGTACATACATGGTTTTGTTTTGACGAACTTTGTATGTACAACCTAAATCGGTATTAATGCAATGATACTCAGGATTTTGAAATGTTCCATCATAATATGAGGTACTGATGGTAAAAAATTAGGCACTTTGATTGCACACAGGAAATTGCCACTTATTTGTGACTTGGGAGTATCATCTATTTCATCAATAACTAGGTTAATGCCCGTGCGTTGCTACGGGTTTTAAAATCTACATAGTTTTAAGTAATTTTCAGCTAACACATGAAAAAAAATCTTATGACATCATGGTTTCAATTTGGATAACCAAACACCTTGTATAGTCAAACATCTTAAAACACCTTGTATGGACAAGCAAATTGTGAGCGAAGATTATTTCACTTTAGCTTAGTGCCGCTTAGAAATCAATGATTTAAAGTCTACCATCAACACCTAAGTTGTTTAGACTGTAGTGAAGATATCACCTCTATGAACTACAAACCTCCCGAATCCAATTTTCAAAATTTAATACTCAAGTAATAAGTAAAATATATGAGACATGCAGTATTATACTCCCTCCATCTATTTATGGAAGTCATTTTAGGGTCGTGCACAGTGACAAGGGGAAATTAATTCGGCCAATGAATGAGTTGCATGCAGACAGTTGAATTAATTAGATCAATGTGAGGAGCCGCATGTGTGAAAGGTCCTTGTTTGGTTTTGGTAATTGAGTGACAACTTAGGTGGACTAATAGTGTTTATGTGAGATACACAGGAGATTAGTCCACAGGTGATTATGTGATGATGGAGGAGCTCATTGCATATGAGACATGACATGGAGTCATGTGACCAAGGTGGAGAAGATCAAGATGAGGCTTGGCTCGATGGACCGGTTGCAAGAGTGAAGGGCAAGTCGGAGGCTTTGAAGCGAGGGACCGCGTGTGACGGTGAAGCTTGAGCAAGACTTGGCGCCGATGGACCAAGGCAATGGTGAAGAGCAAGTGAGGTCAAGATCGATGAACCAATACGATCACGTGATGATATGAAGTGGATCATATCATTTGGTGATTGGTTGGTGCATGTGTTGCATCAACATTGGAGGAGATAGAATGGAAAGCGCAAGGCAAAGGTATAACCTAGGGCATTTCCATTTCACCGGTCATAGGTGTGTAGAGAAGTTTATGACCGGATTTAGGATAGATGGCCATACTATCAAGAGGGGCAAACTTGTTTGCATATCGGTCATCTAGTGCCACTTGAGCGATCTAACTTTGCATACGTGTTAGGATCGAGTGGCGTGACAAGTTGAGAGGCTAACTGCTTTGGGAAAATGTTTGTGAAAATGCTAACACTTGCACATGGTGGTGTACACTTGGTGGTGTTGGCACATTTGCAAAGGAGGTGGAGTTCCTAGGGTTGAGAGGGGGGGCGGGATTCAGCGCTTTTGAGAAAATTAAGTGCATATTTTCTATTGCGCCGGTGGGAAATTTTGGAGAAGTCGCGGGAGTGTTTCTCGCTAAGAAACACTCACCGGACGCTGGTGTTGGCAGCACCGGACGGTGGTCCAGAGCGTCCGGTGTGGTGTCAGTCTGTGGCTCAGGTGTGCAGAGCGCACCGGACGCTGGCACCGGACACTGGACGGTTACTGTTTGAGCGTCCAGTGGTGCGTGACATCAGCGAGTGCATGCGAGGTCTTTCTGACCGAAGATCACCGGACGCTCAGGGTGCGTCCGGTGGCTTGCGTCCGGTGACCCTGCAAGTTTGCGGAGCTCTCTGCGCACGGGTCCGGTGTGCTACGGACGCGTCCGGTGTGATACAGCAGAGCGTACGATGGTGCTGTGTCAGGCACGGGCGCGTGGTAGCCGTTGGCGGTAACGGTCGAGTTCAAACGGCTAGTGACACGTGGCTGACGCCTGAGCACCGGACGCTGGGAGTTGAGCCTCCGGTGGTTCCTGCAGTGCGTCCGGTGCCCCCGACTTTTGCCCAGTGAAGGCGCAACGGCTAGTTTAGCCTTTGGGGCTATAAATAGAAGTGGTGGCCGGCCTTAGCTGTAGCTGAGCACCCTTGGGACTTAGTGTCCATGCTTGGGGAGTGCTAGTAAAGCCTCTAACTCACATATGCTTGATAGTGATCATCCGATTGTGTGAGTGAGCGATTCTAGTGCGTTGCATTGAGAGATTGCATCGAGTGGCACTAGGTGTTCGTGTTGCAAGCCAGTGGTGCTTGTTACTCTTGGAGGTTGCCACCTCCTAGACGGCTTGGTGGCTTGTGACTCCGTCGAAGCACGCAAGGAGATTGTGTGGTGCTCCGGAGAAGAGATTGTGAGGGGTACGGTGCTCACCCCGCGGGGATCGCGAAGAGCAACTCTAGTGGATTGCTTGTGGCTTGGAGGATCCCCATCTTGAGAGTGGATGTGCGGCACCCGCTGAGGGTTTGGCTTTGAAATGCCAATTAGCTCGTGATCCATCAAGTGGGTGTATCGCCACAACGAGGACGTAGCTTGGTGGCAACCAAGTGAACCTCGATAAAAATCACCGTGTCAACATTGTCTACTCTTCTCGGTGGTTTGCATTCGCTATACACGAGCTTGTATTTACTTTCTTTATATACTTGTGCTTGTGTAGTTGCTTTTGTAATTAGTTTAGCTTGTGTAGCTTGCTAGTTACCTTCATGCTTGTGTAGCTAGAAGTAGTTCCCTTGCGTGGCTAATTCGGTTTGTGTAACCTTGTTAGTCACATTGCTTAGTTTGTGTAGCTAAGTAATTTGCGCTCTCTAATTTGGCATTGGATGCCTTGTTTTTGAGCATTGCTAGTGAGCTTAGGAGCTTTGTGCTTTTGCTTACTAGTTGTGTAGGAGCTCCCTGGTTTGCAAAGTACTAGTGGCATAGGTTTGTGTGACCTTGCTCCTAGAATTGGTTAGGTGAGCTCTTGCTAAGGTAGCACCTTGCTTGCTTTTTTAGGATCTTTTCAAGGTGCTAGAGAACTTAGATAGAGGGGTGTAGTCTTGGCTAGACTGATAGTTTTAATTCCGCACTTGTTTCGGTTAGCCGGTGTGTTAAAGTTTTAGAAAAGACTATTCACCCCCCCTCTAGTCCGCCATCTCGACCCTTCAATGTGGAAAAATATGAAAATAGTGATCCCTAGCTTAGATGGCTCTGATTCTTGGAGAAAATTTTTTTGGTAAGATGACTCCGATAAATGGATGGAGGGTAGATAGAAATGCTCAAGTGAGTCTAGTCTGTAAGCTATGATCTCTTAGGGCACTCACAATGCAAGAGTCTATCACAGAGTCTAAGACAATTAATTACATATTATTTATAGTATTTTGCTGATGTGGCAGCATATTTATTGAAGAAAGAGATAGAAAAAATAAGACTCCAAGTCTTATTTAGACTCTAAGTCCACATTGTTCGAGGTAATAAATAACTTTAGACTCTATGATAGTGTCCGCATTGTGAGTGCCCTTACGTGGGCCATAATCAATCAACTAAAAATAACTGATTTATTAGACATAAATGATTTGTTAAATTCAATAGGAAGACATGCAAGAGCAACACTTTCTTCTTGATTGGTAGCAATTTACATCTGAACACGCTCGTCCAACCTTTCTCTTCTTATTTCTATTATTTTTTATTCACCCCATGCATGCAGCCAATAAAGAACAAATTGCCTGACATGCAAATTTGAAAAGGCATCACTAAAACTATAAATGGTTTGTAGCAAGGCCAATGACACTTGAAATCAAACCATCCAACAAAGGAAGAAACACTTCGTGAGACACTAACAACAAAGGAAGAAACACTTCGTGAGACACTAAGTATAGAATCGGATTGAAAAAAAGGTACAAGATTTTTTTTAGTTCGAAGCTCAATGTCCCCTTAATACCCTATGAATTTCCACTGAAAAACAGAACCACAAGGTTAGACATACTCATTAACAACAGTAATTAATGCTTTATAAGATAAATATTCATTAAAATATTTTTATCTAAATATATCCATATGAGATCTTGTTTCGAAGGATTTATTGCAAAAAATCTGATGGTGTAATCGAAATTTAATTTTGATGTTTGTTTTTGCAGTTATGATTTTTTTAGTTTGTAAACATGGTCACTGCACGCAAATCTAGGTGACTTCTATGTTGGTTATGTGCATGTGTATGGGGCCCATGTGTCAATAAAGGTGATTGGAGTCATGGCTTCACCACATATGGTAGATAGGTTCTCTTCGTAACTTTTAGTTGTAGAGATAGAGATATGTTATTATAAAAAGTTAGTAATTACCTATAAGCCACTAAAAAGTTGAGTTTTTATAGGTATCACTGTTCTCAACTCTTTTGCTCCCTACGCCACTTCTGTCAGATTTGACTCTAACAGTGTTAAACTGTAGGTATGAAAAGTCCAAAATACTCTCATGTTTGAATATGCAATTAATTTATTCTAAGCATATTAACAATCTCAAATAAAAAACTCAAAACTAGAAAGTTCTAGATCTCACTGAGATCTACAATATTTATATAATAAATATTTTTATTTGATTCCATATAAAAAGTATGATTTTTAAGACATATTAATCATACTAAATTATATTTTTTATGAAATTATAGATATTATCGAGATCTATAACTTTTAATTCTGAGTTTTTTGATTTGAAATCACTAAAATGCTAGAAAAATAATTGCATATTCAGGTCTAAGGATATTTTTGACTTTTGAATCTTGCAGTTTAACACCGTTAGAGCTAAAACTAACAGATATGGCTTGAGGAGCAAAAGAGTTTAGAGAAATGTTATTTATAAGAACTTAACTTTTTAATGACTTGTGTATAATTATCAACTCTTATAAGAGCATCTCCAACAACTTGGTATTTCAACATACTATCCTACCAAATTTGCTAAAAGCATAAAAATCCTCCTCCAACAACTTCTTATCTCAACTTGCTAAATTTCCCAAGTTGCTATCCAGAGGTTTCTACTGCCGAGATTTGTCAAGTTGCTATCCCAAGTTGCTATCCCGAGCGCAACTTGTTGGAGACACATATTCTTTTAACAAGTGAGCGGGTGCCATCTGTCATCCTCTATTTTTACCAAGTGAGAATAGCAACTTATTGGAGACACATCCTTTTTTCATTTGCTAAACAAATTAGCAACTTGCTATAACTCAAAATTTGATAAGTGAATTTTACCAAGTTGTTGGAGATGCTCACATAACTAAAAGCCTCTTTACCCTTTGCCCTCGTTGGCGGCGGCAGAGCGCTGTACTCCGCAATTGCCCTTCCTCGGTTCGGTACCGCCTCAGCGTCTTTTCTTCCCTCGACGCCGGAACTCTGGTGCTTGCGCCGCCAGCGACCGTCCATCGGCCTTGTTCCGCGCCGCCAACTTCGGGTGATGACAAGGTGACCTCTAAAGCTCCTTTCCTTTCCCAATTGTAATCTTATCTTCCCTGTAATCTGTGTAAGATTAGCCATTGGCTTGACCTATAGGTATGTTTATCACTTGGGAAATATTGTTGATGGGCTACATTCGACCTGCCTAGTACTATTATCACTTGGAGCCATTCTTGATTACTGATTAGGAATTTGCAGTCGCTCCTAAGAAAGCCCCCTTTTTACTGACTTGTCCTGGTCCAAGAATGCAACTGGAATTTGCAGACAATATTCGAGAGGACTAAATGACACTCCCCTACTCTGAGTCATTCATCCCTGTTTTGGCATCCACTTGTCTATATGCTGAACTATAGACAGCAAGCAAGTAACAGAAAATAAACATAAGTTGATATGTGATTGCCATGTGCGATGTCCCATGTTAGTGAGGCTTCTTTGTGGTTGCAAATGATATACCAGCTTGTTGCTTCTTTCTGGGGGCACTGTTTATTGGTAACTATATGGCTGACCGTTTCATTGCTGCACACTGTATTTTTGCTCGAAATGTACCAGAGCAAAATCCACATCTGCTAGAAATCACCGCTTTTGCTTGACATTAAGATGATAATCTGTTTTTTCCTGTGTTGTTTCTGCCTTGGCTTTTGAGTTAGTGTATCTTTAGTAGCTATTCTGCTTATCTATTAGTTCTTTCAAGGTATAGATCCGGTTGGATTATTGGTGTTTAGTTGGCCTTTTGATCTGCTGCAAATTGATACATCGCTACGTTTTGTAGGTAAATAGTTATTCTGAACTTGCTTTCATCGTTGCCCACTTACCTTTGGGTTCCTATTGTGCATCGGTATCGTTTGTACCTCCAGTTCAAATCACTTTATTATTCTTATATATATGATAATATGAACCTTTCAGGTCTACAGATTCTTTTGGACTAAGGGCTTATATTTTTTATTTTGCTTGTGCAGATTTTTGTAGCACCATGTTGATATTCTAAGTTTTTAATAAATTGTGCTGCAGAATCACTCCTAAACGTATTTTAAAAAATGACAATTTTATGAGTTGCCTGTGCACAAAATGAAAGCAAAAACAAATAACTCCCATGCTAAGGATTGCTCTATATTTGGATCTTATCTTTCTGTTTCAGGGTTCGAAAGATGTCTAACTCAATAGGTGACAGCTCAAGCTCAAATAAAAGGAAGAAACCTCGGAAGAGGAGAAAAACGATGAGTGAGTTACTGATTCACTTTTGCCAGTTCTTCTTTTACATGTATTTAGTGACAAGCTCCTTGACTAGGAAACCAGTTGAACGATGGCAGCTTAAGTGAATCTAGTCAAGGCACCTTGGGTGAACTCAGTCAAGAAGTTGTTTCACAGTTATCTGAAACTGTTGTTTCACTGGCTTCACTCAATGGTGATTATACAAATCAGCTTTCCTTATTGGGGGCATATCATGTGAAAATAGGTGGTGTTGAAAATTTGAAAATTCTTCAAGAAACATATTTGCAGGTTTTGGAATGTTTTGAAACTCTGCATATCCATTGATCATGTTATGACATACTTTGTGACAAAAGATGAGATCCAAATTCCTTCTAGATTAATGCATATGAAAATAACAAACTTGGTATTATGTACTATAGGACAATTTTTGGATGACATGCTCTGTCATAAAAGATGAGATCCAAATTCTTTCTAGATTAATTCATATGAAAATAACAAACTTTGGGTATTTATGCACTATAGGACAATTTTTGTATGACATACCCTGTCATAAAAGATGAGATCCAAATTCCTTCTAGATTAATTCATATTAAAATAACAAACTTTGGGTATTTATGCAATAGAGGACAAATTTTGTCTCCTAGTGCAAAAGAAACCAAAATTTAATATTTTTGTATGAATTAATCTAGAAATATTTTGGATCTCATCTTTTGTGACAAAGTGTGTCATAACATGATCAATGGATGTGCAAAGTTTCAATAAACCTACAAATGTGTTTTTTGAAAGAATTTTCAAATTTCCAACAATTGACTCATTCTCACAGGATATGTACCCTTCCTTGTTTGCATCTGATCATCAGCTCTAAAGATTGAAGTGTTATCTTGAGCAGGAGATCAGATTCACGTTGTCTGCACAGGCACAGTTGTAAAAAATGATGGATATGGTACAAGTATCCTAACTGCAGCAACCCTAGTTAGATCTTTCAATATTGATGATGGGTTTGATATTATTCCGACATTGAAGGTTGGTTGTGCAATTTCCTATGTATTCCATTTATTGCCTATTTAATACATGGTAATAATTATCTACTGGTGTCTTGCTTTATTACAGATTGAAGTGGACCTTCCAAATAAGCAAAGTGCCATAGGGTGGTTGGGGCACTATGACTTGAATTACAATGTTGCTATTGTCAACATCAGTCATTACCCTGGTTTTCGAGCTGCACATGTTGATCAGCACATGCGATCTGTGTCTGAGAGTAAGGCAGTAGCTTTAGGGCGTTGCTTCAAAACAGGCAAATTGATGGAGTCGTCTGGGACAGTGACTGATGAGTTCAGTGGATTTTATCGCAAACACCTTATGATCTCCATGTGTAAAATCTCTATGGTTCGCTGCTGATTTCTCTTGCCTCTTCTCCTCATGTGGAAATAAATAGTTGTCTCATGATATGAGTGGCAGAATTTATCATTGCATGCACTGAACTATATCTTTTGGGGCATCAATAAATATTTCATTTTCTTTATGACTTTTTTGGTCCAATGTGACTTTATGCAACACCATAATTTATCTGAGTTGGATGTTCAATTCTCTGAGGAGGAAGTATTGGATGTTCAATTCCCTTGGACAAGGCTCCAGGGCCGGATGGATTCACAGGGAGGTTTTATAAGTCCTGCTGGAGCATTATTAAGGGGAATGTGCTGATGGCGTTAGACGCCATCCAGCAAGGCCACCTTTTCAAATTTCGGCTCCTGAACACGGCTTACATTACCCTACTGCCTAAGAAAGTGGATGCTGTTGAAGTGAAGGACTTTCGGCCTATAAGTCTTATTCACAGTTTTGCCAAATTGGTGACTAAGCTTTTGGCTAATCGGTTAGCTCCTCTATTGCCTTCCTTGGTCTCTGCAAACCAGAGCGCTTTTGTGCGGGGGAGGAGAATACATGACAACTTTATGTTGGTTCAGCAAATGGTTAAATCTCTGCATAAGAAGAAAGAGGCGCATATCCTTCTTAAGCTGGACATTTCCAAGACGTTTGACTCTGTTTCTTGGTCGTTCCTCCTGGAGATTATGCAGAAGGTGGGGTTTGGTCAGCAGTGGCGAGACCTCATTTGCTTAATCCTGTCCACCTCTTCGACACAGATCTTGGTCAATGGAGAACCCGGGGACACTATTTTCCACCACCATGGCCTAAGGCTGGGAGACCCGTTGTCTCCATTGCTGTTTATTCTAGTTATGGATGTCCTGAACTCTATGGTCAATATTGCCACTTCGATGGGTTTGCTGCAGCCTCTAGCTGTTCAGCAAGCACGTCATCGGGTTTCCTTCTATGCTGATGATGCAGTAATATTTTTGAGGCCCTACAACTTGGATTTGATCGCTATGAGGCACATACTGGACTTGTTTGGCCATGCCTCCGGTCTCGGAACTAACTTGGCTAAAAGTTCAGTTTCTCCTATTCACTGTACTGATGAGCAGCTGGCGCTCACGACAAATATTCTCTCATGCTCTACAAAGACTTTTCCTTGCACATATCTTGGCCTCCCACTCTCCATCGGAAAACCAACTAAGGAGGTGCTTCTACCTTCAGTTGATAAGGTGGCAGATTATCTCCCTGGATGGAAAGCTTCCCTTATGAACAGGGCCGGACGGTTGGTACTGGTGAAGGTTGTGCTGACGGCTGTCCCGATATATCACTTAATTGCCTTGGACCTTCCAAAATGGGTGATTAAAGCCATTGATAAAAAGCGGCGAGGTTTTCTCTGGAAGGGCCAGCAGCAGGCCAATGGTGGCAATTGCCTGGTAGCCTGGGAGAAGGTACAAAGGCCACTTGAATACGGAGGCCTTGGGATTCATAACCTGGAATTGCTTGGCTGCGCACTTAAAATTAGGTGGCTGTGGGCACAGAGGACAGATGAGGAAAGGCCTTGGGCTGGCCTTCCTATTGTTGTTCCTAATAAGGCCCGGGATCTCTTCCATGTTGCAGTTGATGCCATAGTCGGAAATGGGGAAAAAATATTTTTCTGGACAGATAGATGGTTGGATGGGCATACCACGGCTGAAATAGCACCTAACTTGTTCAAGGCAGTTCCAAAATGTACAGCCAAAAGAAGGACTGTGGCACAAGCTCTCCATAATAGAAGTTGGACTCAGGATGTCAAGGGAGCTCGTACAGTCGAGGTCATGCTGGAGTTCTTCCAGATTTGGGATATTGTGGATGGTTTCGTCTTGCACCCAGAAACTCCAGACCAATTTAGATGGAAATTAACACAGGATGGTTCCTATAGCAGTAAATCAGCCTATGCAGCCTTCTTCGAGGGATCCATCGAGTTTGGCTCATGGAGAAGAATCTGGAAAACCTGAGCTCCTCCGCGATGCAAGTTTTTCATATGGTTGGTATTTCACAACCGGGTTTGGACAGCTGATCGTTTAGCAAAGAACCTACCCCATCCAGAGAAATGTCCATTATGTGATCAGGAGGATGAGACAATTAATCACTTGCTAGTGGGCTGCGTATTTGCTCGCCAAGTTTGGTCCCTGGTTTTTCAAAATTTGGGGCTGTTGCAGTTGGCACCACAGCCATCTGTGACTCGTTTCTCAGGATGGTGGAAGAGATCTTCTGCTGCTGTCCCCAAGGAAGTGCGTAAAGGCCTCAACTCCTTGATAATCTTGGTGACTTGGGAGATTTGGAAGCATCGTAATACTTGTGTCTTCGATAAGAAGAGGCCAAGTGTTCATGAAGTCCTTGCGGCAATCAGCTCAGAGGGAGGGCTTTGGTGCTCGGCTGGGGCCGCCAAACTCCAGGAATTTATTTATAGGTCGCTGCCTCATGGGGATTAGGGCTTGGAGTCTTTTGGTCGTTTTCATGTTCTTGATGTGGTAATTATGTAAATCCAAAGTCCAGTGTGTGTGGGGGTGTGTGAGTTGTGGGGTGTGTGTGTGGGTGTTGGGTCTCTTGGACCTGTGTACCTGTTTCTACCTTAATGAAATGACGCGCAGTTCTCCTACGCTGTTCGAGATTTTTATGCTTGGCAACAATATTTTTTGTTCCAGGTAATGACTGGAGGGCCCCTTGTTGATTTGGATTGGAACTTTATTGGCATGAACCTTCATACAAAGGAGAGGACTGCGTTCCTACCAATGGACAAAATTTATAACTTCTTGGTGGATTCTGGGGTCTGGTATGTCTTATATACTTTCATATAGATCTATCTAAACACTGGGCGGAGATAGGTCTGAAACTAGGCTTGGAAAGCTTACTACTGCTTTTGAGCCTGAAGCTCAGTCTTACCAATAAACCATTTCCCAAAGTCTGAAAACAGACAAAGAGTCACATATCATCAACTACCTCTTGAAAATCAGGTCTTTTAATAGAATGAAAGGTGTGAATGTGCTAAAAGGCAACTAATGCTAGTTCCAATAACCAGATAAAGACAATGACTTGCATGATAGGACGTAAGTGCTCAGCACACATATGAAGTTGAGATGTCAACAACTTCCAAATGACACCTAAGAGGAACTTGGCACCTACATTTTAGCCGAAGAGGACTTGAACCTAGGTGGTGATAGCCACACCTTTTAGTTACTAAGCTTGGTTCAGTTCGTACTTCTGAGTGACCATAGAGCACCTGTGCTACTTGTGATTTTATTGTTCAAGCCTGAATATGGAATCAGTTGGAATAAGATAAGTGGACATAGACTACATTGGTAAATGGCAACTCCAGTTGTTTGGACCAGAAGCAATTTCCAAACTTATACATCAGTGTAGTGTGTACCGGATAAGGCATGCTATCTTGAAAAGCTTTCAACCCTGCTATACATATGACCCATTCATACGGCTCTGTTATGACCAGGAGATCAAATGGTTGAGTTCACTTGAGTGGTTGTTCCCTTATAAATCAAAGGGTCCCAAACACCTGGTTGTAACGGAGTCGCACGATGGGTTGTATGTGAAGCTTTGAGCTGATTCTAGCTTGCTAGTTCTTGCATTTGAGCTACAGTTTGATTTTGCACATTTGTAGCTGAGTACTTTTGAATCCATAAGAGCAATGTTTGCCTTACTTTGGGATTGGTAGCTCTATGCATTTGTTCTAGATGACTTTACTACATTTCTGCTGCAGCCATGAAATCGAGCATGGAGGTGATGACAAAATTGAAAGAAGGACAAGTGAGGTACAGGAATTGTTGACACCCCTTATGCCCAATGTAGAAGGTGAGTTAAAGCATGTTCACTCTTCAAAGTGGTTGAAATTATTCTGTCAGGAAATTCATCTGTACCAACTTTAATCATTAATTATCACTTATTCTTCTCCTGTAGATTTAGCCTTTAGGTATGTTAATTGTGAGGAATATAAACTTATTTTGCTTTGAAATATGAAATATGCCCTATATTTTTGGACAGTAATATTTTTTTAAAAACTCAAACACTGCATTTGTGTACAGGCTATACTTATTGAATTTGTCCTAACTGGTTCATTGTAAATACATATGGTTGTTATCAGAATCTTGATGCTCTTGATAACACATTCCATTATTTCAGTTATGTTCATTCTTCTTTCCTTTTTCTTTTCTATTTTAGGTAGCTCAAGTGGGAAAAGGGACAAGAATCAGAAGCTTTCCGAATCTTATACAAGTTATTCAGACCATAGTCACAAAGTTCCCGGGTCGATGGGGACGAGGGACGGGGTCGAGGAACATGGTCGTTTTTGCATAGTGGGGACTGTTAGATTATCCTAGAGTACTGTGCTAGTATCTCCTTGGTTCCTGTGTATGTGCTATTTACTCCTAATTACTCAGTTGTACGCCACCCTATGTGGCTAGTGTGATCTGGCCCCTTGGGCCTCTATATATGTGTAACTCCTCTGTAATCTCATTCAATCAATCTAAGCCAGTCGGCATTCTGCCTTCATGGTATCATAGACTTACGATCAGGGTCCCGTGCCCCGTGCCGACCCTCTGCTTCCGCTCCCCTCCCGACGTTCGCGCCCTCTTCCCCTCTCTCTCTCGGCGTTTGCGCCATGGCTGGCACCGACGGCTCCAGCACCGGCGCCTCTGCTGCTGCCATCACCGCCGCCAACGCAGCCCAACTGTGCGACGCTGCCCTCGCAGCCGCCTAGCGCCTCGAGGACGAGGCCTCTGCTGCCCGCGCGGCCAACGACGATCGGGCTGCCCAACTCCAGCAGGAGGCGGCCCTCCTCAAGTCCGCCGCCGCCGCCCAGGATCGGGTTCGCGACGCCGCTGACGCCCTCTCCATGGAGCGCGCGGAGGCCGATGCCCTGGAAGCGCAGGCGGCCGAAATCCGCGAAAGACTTCGTCTCGAGGCCTCGCGCGACACTGAGGAGGAGGAAGACGAGTGCTCTGTCTTCTCTGAGGCCACTGCTATCACGCACCTGCACAATCAGGCCTGCGCGGTGCAGAACGTCAAATACCTCATTCCCATCGTCCTCGACCTCAAATCCCCTCACTACTCCAAGTGGCGTGGGTACCTTCTCCTCGCCCTCGGCAGGTACTCTCTGAAGGATCACGTTCTCAGCGATGAGTCCCGCCCCACCGACCCTGCCTGGTATCGCATGGATTGTGTGGTCGTCTTGTGGATTTTCAACAGCATCTCCACCGACCTCCTCGACATCATCCACGCGCACGACGGCGTCACTGCTCGGGTGGCCTGGCTCGGGATTGCGGAGCAATTTCTGGGCAACCGCGAGTCCAGGGCGCTACTTCTTGATGCTGAATTCCGCAATCTCTCCCAGGGCGAACTCTCTGTTGATGACTACTGTCGCAAGATGAAGGGCATGGCCGACGCCCTTGCTGATCTCGGTGAACCTGTCAATGATCGGACCCTTGTCCTCAATGTATTGCGGGGCCTCAATGAGCATTTTCAATTCATGGCTCAACTCATCACTCGATAGAAGCCATTCCCTCTGTTTGCTGATGTCCGTGCTGATCTTCGTCTCGCCGAGCTGAACATGGTGCAGCCCTCAGCGGCCCCTACTGCCTTCCTTGCCTCCTCCTCAAGCAAGCAATCCTCTACAGCACCAGCCCCCAGTCCTGCTCCTCAGCGCACTTCAACAGTGCCTTCATCCGGTGGAGGTCCTTCAGGCAACAATTATGGTGCTGGTCGTGGCCGGCGTCGCCGTGGCGGGCGCAACCAGGGCGGCCAACAGGGCTATTCAGGCGGCCAGCAGGGACACTCAGGTGGTCAGCAGGGACATTCAGGCAGCCAGCAGTGGCCATCCCTCTACAACCCATGGACCGGGTCCATTCATATGTGGCCCGGAACCACACCTGGCGGCCCTCGTCCTCCTCCAGTACGCACTGACACTCCTCAGCAGCACGCCATGATGACTGGCGTTCATCCTCCAGGGACAGGCTCCTACTCCCCGGCGCTGCTACCTACTCCTCCGGCATGGACTCCCTGGACTCCTCAGTCCCTCGCCCAGGCTTTCAGCACCGTCTCGCTCAATCCGCCGAGCAACACGGACTGGGTTTTCGACTCCGGCGCCTCTTCCCACGTCGCCTCCGATCCCGATATTGTTACCCCCACTTTCTCCTCCTTTCCCTCCTCCATTGTGGTGGGCAACGGCGCCACACTTCCTGTTATTGGCACCGGCTACGCCACAATTCTTGGACCATTTCGCCTTAACAATGTTCTTCTTGCTCCCGGCATCGTTAAGAACCTCTTATCTGTACGTCAATTTACTATTGATAATCATGTTTCTATCGAGTTTGACCCTTCTGGTATTTCTGTGAAGGATCTTCGTACCAAGGACGTCCTCCTTCGATGTAACAGCTCGGGGCCCCTCTACACCTTGCAGCTACCATCGACGTCCTCTACTCCCTGCGTCCTTGTCGCCACTCCTTCGTCGTCCATCTGGCACCGCCGCCTTGGTCACCCCGGCAAGGCGGCCCTTCAGCACCTTGCTCACTCTTCATCGATCACCTGCCCTCAGCTTGCAGATGATCAACTATGTCATGCCTGCCAGCTAGGACGCCATGTGCGCCTTCCTTTTTCCGTTTCTTTGTCAAGGGCTTCCAAACCCTTTGATTTAATACATTGTGACCTATGGACGTCACCTGTTCCAAGTGTTTCTGGATTTAAATATTATCTAGTTATCCTCGATGATTTTTCTCATTTTTTGTGGACCTTTCCACTTCGCCTTAAATCTGATACTTTTCCAACTATTTCTAATTTCTTTGCTTATGCCCGTACTCAGTTCGGGTGTCACATCAAATCTGTCCAATGTGACATTGGTCGCGAATTTGACAATTCTGTCTCCCGCACCTTCTTTCTCACCCACGGTGTCTCCCTTCGCATGTCGTGTCCGTACACTTCTCAACAAAATGGAAAGGCTGAGCGCATTCTCCGCACCACCAACAACATCATCCGCACGCTCCTTATTCAAGCGTCCATGCCCCCCTCTTACTGGGCCGACGCCCTCTCCACCGCCACCCATGTCCTTAACCGCCTCCCCACCAAAACTCTAAACATGACCACTCCCTTCTTCGCTCTTCATGGTACCCTTCCCTCCTACCATGACCTTCGAGTCTTTGGATGCACCTGCTATCCCAATCTCACTGCCACCACAGCCCACAAACTTGCTCCCCGTTCCACTCTATGTGCCTTCCTCGGTTACTCCTCTGATCACAAAGGCTACCAGTGCCTCGATCTTTCTTCCAATCAGGTCATTATCTCTCGTCATGTTATCTTTGATGAGACGACCTTCCCTTTCTCTGGGCACCGGACCACAACCCCTCATGAGCTTGATTTTCTAACTAACGATGGGCCCCTGCCAGCTTTCTCTTCTCCTGCAGGTACATCTGTACACCCTACGCAGCAGGCCACGGCTGCGGCTGGGTTGCCTGACAATGACGATGATCCGGTGACGCTCCTGCCCCCCATCCGGGCTGGGCCAGCACCCCGGTCCTCTCCTATGGCACAGCCCCCACGGTCTTCCCAGGAGCCCCCAGCAGCACCTCCTGCAGCACCTTCTGCGCCCACAATACTGCCCCAGGCAGCAGCCCCAGCACCCACTGCTCCACCCGTGCAGCCTATACCAGCAGCATTCCACAAGCCGCCAGTCACCCAAGTTTATTCTCGGCGTCCTCCACCAGCTGCTGCTCCACCACCATCACAGCCTATACCAGCAGCCTTCCACAAGCCGCCAGTCACCCAAGTTTATTCTCGGCGTCCTCCACCAACTGCTGCTCCACCACCATCACCGCCAGCTGCTACTCCACGCCGCTCCACATTCATCCCCTCACCACCAAAGTTTGTCAAAGATGCCCCCCCTGCTGGTGCTGTACCTATTCCTCCGATCGACAACAATCATGGCATGATGACTCGTGGGAAGTCCGGATACATTCAGCCTCGTATCCTCCACGCCGAGGCTCTTTCTCTAATTCCCCAGACCTGCCGCGATGCCCTTGTAGATCCTCACTGGAGTCGCGCCATGGAAGATGAATATGCAGCCCTCATGGAGAACCACACCTGGGATCTTGTTCCTCGCCCCGACAAGGCCAACGTGGTTGTTGACGGTCCTTAA
Source organism: Sorghum bicolor (assembly GCF_000003195.3). Taxonomy (NCBI): domain Eukaryota; kingdom Viridiplantae; phylum Streptophyta; class Magnoliopsida; order Poales; family Poaceae; genus Sorghum; species Sorghum bicolor. Next base: position 15,071,161 of record NC_012878.2, on the reverse strand, counting down.
GTATCAAATTTAATTATCAAATAAACAAAGAAAAGGATCCAAATGAAATCAACATCTAGACTTAGGGTTTTATCTGACAGAATTCCATGAGTTTTGGTGTTTGTCTATTTCTGCAGGGGGTTATCAGGAAATATGAAAGAAAGGCCCACACGTCGGGTTTACATAGAGATATTAACGTGCCACACAATTTTCTACCATCTAGAAGACTCCAGAAGCCACGAGAACGAACGGGAGGCCGATCGGGCCCGGGGGCAGGGCGCCCGCCCAAGTCCCTTGGGTGCCCGCCCAGCTACAGTAACCAATCAGCTTCAACTTCGCGGATCATGCTCCACCGACCTAATACATCAAGAATAACCGTTCAATCAATGTCGGTTTGATCCGACGGCCCAGGTTCACTTGAGGGGACTATATAACCAGACCCCCTGGCCCCTGGAGGAGGCACCCCTTGATCATTATTCATTATTCATAGACAGAGCAAAAGCTAGGGTTTAGAGATGAGAGCTCTCCTCTCTTCTCTAAACTAGAGTAGATCTAGACAGTAGCAAGATGGAGAGCGAAGGAGGATTAGAGGAGAGGCCCGGCCTGTCGGTTCTTCCTCCGGTTGTACTTCGTCATGATCAAGCTCTAATCAAGCTTGCTCATGGGATGACTCTGGTAATCTACTTCTAATTCATTATGCAATTACTAATTATGTATGTTCTAGTTCACAACTCTTTTGAGTATTCTAATCTATAGGACGCTATAGGTGAGAGTTGTAGTATAGGTGTAAGCGAGGTGCTTAGATCTAGATTACTTGTGGATATCCCCTGTCTAGCTGGATTAGGGATGGCAATGGGTAATTACCCGCTGGGTACGTGTTACCCATACCCTTACCCACGAGAAAATATTTTACCCGTTAATTTACCCATACCTGTGCACGGGTAAGAGTTTTTTCCCATACCCTTACCCATGCGGGTAACGGGTAACCCATGGGTTATCTTTACCCATGATTTTAAGAATATTTGCTATGAAAAAATACGTGTTTTAATATACCAAGCTCCCAAATTTAGCCAAAATATCATAAATCATTAATAAACTCTTCAAATATACAAGCTACATGAACACACAATCAAATGATCTAGTGGGTAAATCCATCATTACTAGATAACAAGTCATAAAATTCACAAGTTCCATGATTCTAATACAATTTATCGGGTTCAATTTACCCATGGGTTAATGGGTATGGGCAATGCAGTCTCATACCCTTACCCGCTTTACCCACTGGGTAAAGCTTTTTTCCCATTATCTTACCCGTGGGTAAAAAAATAGCAATACCCTTACCGTAATGAGGTAATTACCCATCGGGTTTCGGGTTTCGGATAAAAATTGCCATCTTTAAGCTGGATCGTGTGGTAGGCCGCGTAGGTGACAGTTACGTTGGTCCTCTGTAGTCCACCTCTCGTTAGCAGGACGGGTAGGGTCTATCGGCCTATGGATAAGCATCCTTTGTGGTGTAATCTTATCACGTGGTTCGTCCCAGACATAGACATACCCCTTTGAAGTAGAGAAACCATAGTTATCCTCTCTATTCTGCTACCATCGCCCATATATTAGAATTGCTCTATTCTCTATTCCCATATTATCAGTCATTGTTATCTTACCTTTAATATTGTTCTTATTCGATTCTACCATCTTTCCTATTTACACTTATCTATCTTTCTTGGTTAAGTTAGAGCGTAGATCAGTTCTCCCGTTTCCCTGTGGATACGATAAAACCTTTAACCAGGTAAAAGCTTCAACGGTATCCGTGCGCTTGCGGATTATCTGTGTGCGTATAAATACCATAGTACACTCTAGTGCCATGCTGGGGATGACAACCTAGTATTCAAGTGGTGTTAGCAAGTGTCAACAAGCATTTTTGGCGCCGTTGCCGGGGAAACGGTTGCTGAGTTGACTACGAACTAGCTTAATCATTTTCTAAAAAAAATAAAAATAAATATTTTCCTTTTATCCTTTGCCTCATCTCTGCTAATCTTTCTTCTTATCTAATCCTTGATCTCTGGTCTATCATGAATTCAAACATGTCTATCTATGAATTTCATAGACCTACGGGCACACATCTCGAACCACCAAAATCTTCAAAGCCTATCATAGCATCTAGTTTCGAGATAGACCCCAAATACATAGAATTTGTTCAAAAACAACCTTTCTTAGGAGAAGGTGAGGAAAACCCATACACACACCTAAGAGAGTTTTATCGAGTCTGTGACCTCCTTCGCATAGAAGGCATGTCCGATGAGACCCTTAAATGGAAGCTCTTTCCATTCTCTTTAACAGGAAAAGCTAGACATTGGTATAAACTCAAAGTAGGGAGTGTTCATGGAGATTGGAAGGAGTTACATAATAGTTTTCTTTTAAAATATTTTCCAATCTCCAAAGTGGCGGAATTTTGGCGTGAGATTATTTCTTTTAGACAACTGGAAGAAGAATCTCTTAGGAAATCATGGGACCGCTTTATTAACCTTACTCTCACTGGCCCAAAGCTTTCTATTCCAGAAGAAGTTCTTCTAATTCACTTTTTTGAGGGCCTTAGTGGGGAAAATAAGCAAACCTTGAATACAGCCTCTAGAGGATCCTTCTATCACCTACCTGCTAGTGAAGCTTGGAATTTGATTGATTTTTATTAAGTGGAAAGTCTCCTAGCTTTTATATCCCTGAGAAAGAGACAGAACCAGTTCCTAGACAAGAAGAAGAAGTTTCGATAGCCAGATCACAACCACTTCAATTCCAAACTTTAGCTATCGATCCTAAACCATCAATACCCCAAAATTCTCCAAGGGAGGAAGGAATTCTGACCTTAAATCTTTCAGATGCTGATGGTTTAGACTTCTGGTTCCATAAGAGACCTTCAAGCAGGGATAATTCAAATCCTCGCAATAATGGTTCTCTTAGAGAATGTCCTGGTTCCTGTTATGAAGAAGTCGAGGATGACATATCAAGTGAAGGAGAGCTAAGCCATTCTATCACCTCCCCTTTCCTGATCACAAGTTCTAAATGGCTAGAATGTGTAGAATGGATGGATAAGGAAGAAGCCTTAATGAATTCTGACTTTGGTTCAATTTCAAATGGTGAGTTCTTGACTCCCTTTGAAGATAGGATTCATCCAACTATAGAAGTGGACATAAGTAAGACCAATCCAAGAGGAACTCGAAACATTCAGATTGGAGACGAAGATAACAATAATGAGCATGGAATTTATTTCATAGCCACTTTGTTTACTCCATGCTCATATGCAACATCTTCCCAATCTATTGGTCTCTCCAACATCACCACATTTGAGATCTCCAACCCCCTCTTCCTTTCTATTTATAAAAACTTTAAAAGGGCGGTTGTCGATGCATATGTCTATAATAAATATTGTAGATCTTGTTGAGTTGATCTTGATATAGGTCAGCGTTGGAAGGGAAACCACTTCGCCGACATAAATTGATGGTTTCCCAAGGACAAGCTTAGTGTCTTAAAATAAGCACTGATCAGATCGTAACATGAGCTTTTAATTATTTGCAACATTACCTTGTGTATTGAGCATATAAGGATAATTGTAAAAAATATTCCTTCGGGTATTCTTGTCACTAACCTTTATAGGATTGGAGCAAGAAGATCGGATGAATGACAAGCACAAGGTATGTCCAACCAATCATCATACAACATTGAATTAAATTCATCCAAACTTGAATTCTGCAAAATTCAAGCTTGGGGGAGTACTTTACATAAAAACATCCTTTGCCATGTTGCTATGTTGGTTGTCCCTACCTTTAAGACATGCTCAATTTGTTAAATACTAATCACACTACTTCATCTCCACTTGAGTAGATCTCTATAAATGTTGTCATGTTACCTTTGTCTATTTACTAGTAAGTGTTAGTTTAGAAGTACTGCACATACTTCTATTGGCTTTTAAATTAAGCATGGTGCTTAGGTTAATCAGCCTTCCTTAATCTGATTAGACATGGAGTCTAGTTCGGTTATTGAACTAAAAACTACTTGTGTAGACATTGGTATATTTTTGTCGGACTAACCCCTGCAGAAAAACTTTCAATATTGATTTGAGAAGTCCTGAGATAAACTCACATCAGAGACAAAGAGAGTGACGCATGAAGTTTAACAATTTGCACAAGAAGGATATAGCTCATTCATCATAGAGAGATGATCCATGGAGGGTGCCACAAACACGATGCACAACCGCTAAGAAAGGAAAGCTTCCACAAGGTGATACTGTACCATCACTCTTCAAGTAAGGTAACACCTTAAGGTACTTGACTATCACTTTTATAAGCCTCTCTTTGGTTCTGGCGTTCACATAAATAAAGAGACAAACATGTATGAGTTACAACTCTAGATTAACCAACCCAACTGATTCAACATGTTTAGTCCTTTAATCCTTGTTCTTAGTACTACCTCCATGATCCCACACTCCTATTCATATGAGCTAAAATGTTATACATTCAATCATTGAGAGATATAAAGAAAAAGACATATACATAGATAGATTATCTTTCCATAAGGTTGAGCGATCTGATCTGACAAATGTTATAAGTGCTACACTCATGAACTTTTCATCCATCAACTTTGTCTTGCTCACTATGCTTAGGGTTAGAGAAGAACATATACACTTTAGGTTTTGTTGGTGTTTTCCACCAACAGGACCCATGCACTTGATCTCTGCCTTGTCTCTATGAGCAGGTACACTTTGAGCAAAACACGGAGGAGTTTTATAACTCTCAGACTCTACCAAGTGAAGGACCTGGATCTACGAGCATAAACACACTGAGCAGAATACTGCCAACGCCGCACTTCGAACTGCTGGGCAAACGAAGAGGTGCAGACGTCAAGGTCCGCACCTGAATCAAATGACGCACCTGAAGAATGAACACGGTGAGAAGTCTTGTTAAGAAGACTTAAAACATTGAACCCTCGCCGAAAGGTAAGATCAGTAGTTATCCATATTTATCCTTTCTGCATTCCCTTTTCCCTTTAATTATTTACTTTCCCTAAATAGATTATTAGTCAATCATGCTATCTTGAAAAGAAAATAAAAATGTTAAAAAATACTAAGCCCCATGTGAGTATACGAGTGGCATAAAAACCATAAGTACCTTCACTGTGGTGGCATAAAAATAAAATAAATATTTATTTTCTGCTTTATAAAATAAAAATATAAAAACAGGGAGTAATATTTATTGAGGAAGCTCAACATGATGAAGGCTAGATATTTATGCTAACACTTAATTAGTTCCACAAGCTTTGTTGTCTATTTGAGCTCCACAGAATTTAAGAATCAAGAAGACTGGCAGACGGAGGACATTCTAATCGCTGTCAGAATGCTGCTGACTTTCAAATACACCTCTGCCACCTGCTAGCTACATCAAGAGAAATTACGTCAAAATTCAGCTTGGGGGAGAGCACCCCCATTTATCTCGCTAAGTATTTCTACCTATCTTTATACTTATATTATATTAGAATATTAAAATACATAAACTATGAAAAACCAAATAAAGATTTTGTGCTTATATATATCTTTTGCTTAGTGTGTTTAATAAATAAATAAAGTGGATATGCTAATCTGAATCTTAATAATAAAACTCTAGCATGATATGATGAATAGTTGCTCTGCCTAATTTGCAAATTTGAAGTTCTCTCTCAAGTTTAGACATAACTGTTATAATTTAAAGCTTGCTCTAGATCTAAACTTGTGGGATGAAAACTTGATCTGAAATCTAAGTGTTAACGGATATGATATGGGAAGGTTGAGCTGCTGTTTATCTGTTCTTAGAGATGCTAGAATTTTGGAGATTTTTATCTTTGAAAAATCTTTAAAATATTGCATGATGAGTTCCTGTATGATGAGAGTTTAAATTCCTACCACAGCCATATATACATGCTTATTAGACTATGAACCATACATTTACTTTTTACTGCTTATGAGCATTGAGTGTGGTCAAGCTGTGTAGACCCTTAGGAGCTTGTCATGCGGTTAAAATCAAGATTCACTTGCACGTTCACTCATATATGCTACTTCTACTCCGGAAGTACCATCCACATATATCCATCCATGTCCATCTCCAGAACCACCCAAAAATATTCTACTCCTAATCCGGGAGAGAATAGCCAAAAATATTTCTGTTTTCCCTTATGAAATAAATGCTCAAGTTATCTTGCTACTACCACTTGCTATATTATCTCAAGAGATGAGTGCTCTGAAAAAAAGAGAGAAAAGAGAAGAAAAGAAAAAAAAATAAAAAATAAACGAGGAAAGAAAAAGGGGCAAGTGCCCGGAACCTCGAAAGAAAGAAAAAGTGAGACGAGAGGTAAAAATGGACAAGTGTCCGACAGTAGAATTAGGGGTACAAGATACCCACCTGAGAGGAAAGAAAAAGAAGAGCATCTCATTCTCCTCATCAAGTTTCAAAAAGCAAGGAAGGTATGTATCCCCTCAAAAGAGCAAAAGTAGAATTAGACTTTCACCATTGTTATCACCATCATCACCATACACCATTCATTCGCCACACATGCACATCTTGATTTGGCTTATTGATTTGTTTCTTTGGATCCATGGTTTGACTATACAATAAATGTCTTGTAAGTATGTATACTTTATCTCCCACCTATGAGCTCCAGATATTAAAGCCTTATTAGAGTAGGGTGAGAGAGAAGGCAATGTCACTATGTCTTATACCACAAATACCATATATCTTGAGAGAAGGCATATACCATCACTGCCTTGGTAAGGATCCAGAAATACCACAAAAGAGAGATTTAGAGAGTCATACAAGGAATCTCTGAGTTTTATTTGAAAAACTGCAAAAACTCCAGAGCTATAGCTGATCAAGAATAAGAGACATGGCACTTGGTTAGACTGTTCTATCTTTTAACTACTCAAGACAGAAGTGACGGTTACAAGTCCCATGGTGAAAGGTAAAGTAAGTAAGTTTTAGTTCTTGATAGTTTACTCTAACTCAGAGATGAGATCTTATTTAAAAGCATGTATACCGTCAAATTTTTAAGATATTGCAACAACTTCTGATCCATTGCTGAGTCTATCCTTGCTCAGGGACGAGCAAGAGGTAAGCTTGGGGGAGTTTGTTGACGGTCCTTAAGTATCAAATTTAATTATCAAATAAACAAAGAAAAGGATCCAAATGAAATCAACATCTAGACTTAGGGTTTTATCTTACAGAATTCCATGAGTTTTGGTGTTTGTCTATTTCTGCAGGGGGTTATCAGGAAATATGAAAGAAAGGCCCACACGTCGGGTTTACATAGAGATATTAACGTGTCGCACAATTTTCTACCATCTAGAAGACTCCAGAATCCACGAGAACGAACGGGAGGCCGATCGGGCCCGGGGGCAGGGTGCCCGCCCAAGTCCCTTGGGTGCCCGCCTAGCTACAGTAACCAATCAGCTTCAACTTCACGGATCATGCTCCACCGACCTAATACATCAAGAATAACCGTTCAATCAATGTCGGTTTGATCCGACGGCCCAGGTTCACTTGAGGGGACTATATAACCAGACCCCCTGGCCCCTGGAGGAGGCACCCCTTGATCATTATTCATTATTCATAGACAGAGCAAAAGCTAGGGTTTAGAGATGAGAGCTCTCCTCTCTTCTCTAAACTAGAGTAGATCTAGACAGTAGCAAGATGGAGAGCGAAGGAGGATTAGAGGAGAGGCCCGGCCTGTCGGTTCTTCCTCCGGTTGTACTTCGTCATGATCAAGCTCTAATCAAGCTTGCTCATGGGATGACTCTGGTAATCTACTTCTAATTCATTATGCAATTACTAATTATGTATGTTCTAGTTCACAACTCTTTTGAGTATTCTAATCTATAGGACGCTATAGGTGAGAGTTGTAGTATAGGTGTAAGCGAGGTGCTTAGATCTAGATTACTTGTGGATATCCCCTGTCTAGCTAGATCGTGTGGTAGGCCGCGTAGGTGACAGTTACGTTGGTGCTCTGTAGTCCACCTCTCGTTAGCAGGACGGGTAGGGTTTATCGGCCTATGGATAAGCATCCTTTGTGGTGTAATCGTATCACATGGTTCGTGCCAGACATAGACATACCCCTTTGAAGTAGAGAAACCATAGTTATCCTCTCTATTCTGCTACCATCGCCCATATATTAGAATTGCTCTATTCTCTATTCCCATATTATCACTCACTGTTATCTTATCTTTAATATTGTTCTTATTCGATTCTACCATCTTTCCTATTTACACTTATCTATCTTTCTTGGTTAAGTTAGAGCGTAGATCAGTTCTCTCGTTTCCCTGTGGATACGATAAAACCTTTAACCGGGTAAAAGCTTCAACGGTATCCGTGCGCTTTCGGATTATCTGTGTGCGTATAAATACCATAGTACACTCTAGTGCCATGCTGGGGATGACAACCTAGTATTCAAGTGGTGTTAGCAAGTGTCAACAGTGGTCACTGGCAAGTGGATTTTCAAACATAAATTTCATACTGACGGCTCCCTGGAAAGATATAAGGCTCGTTGGGTTCTTCGCGGATTTACTCAACGCCCCGGCATTGATTATGACGAGACATTCAGCCCCGTTGTGAAACCCGCCACTGTCCGTACAGTTCTCACCATAGCTCATTCTCGGGACTGGGCAATTCATCAACTCGATGTCAAGAATGCATTTCTTCATGGGACCCTTTCAAAAACAGTGTACTGCTCACAGCCAACAGGATTTGCTGACTCTGCTCTTCCTCAGCACGTTTGCAGACTTAACAAATCACTTTATGGCTTGAAGCAGGCCCCCCATGCCTGGTACAGCCGTTTTGCCTCTTTCCTGCTCTCCCTGGGTTTCAGTGAAGCAAGATCAGATACCTCACTATTCATTTACCGTCGGGGTACAGAGATTGTTTACCTGCTGCTCTGTGTGGACGATATTGTTCTCACTGCCTCTTCCCAGCAGCTCCTCCGCCGGGTCATTGATGCTCTGATGAAGGAATTCGCCATGAAAGATCTTGGCCCTCTCCATCACTTTCTTGGCATGGCAGTTCAGCGACAAGGCGACTCCTTATTCCTCTCCCAACGTCAGTATGCTCTGGACATTCTGGCCCGCCATGGCATGAGTGGTTGCAAACCTTGTTCCACTCCGGTGGATACATGTGCCAAAGTATCTGCTGATGAAGGTTCTCCTCTTGCTGATCCTACAGACTACCGTAGCCTTGTAGGCGCGCTTCAGTACTTGACATTCACCAGGCCTGACATTGCTTATACAGTCCAGCAAGCGTGTCTCTACATGCACAGCCCTCGGGAGATTCACCTTGTTGCTGCCAAAAGGATCCTTCGTTATCTCCAGGGTACTGTTGACCATGGCCTCATCATCCCTCGGACTTCTTCATCACAGCTGGTTGTTTATACTGATGCTGACTGGGCTGGCTGCCCAGACACACGCCGCTCCACCTCTGGTTACGCCGTATTCCTTGGTGGCAGCCTCGTCTCCTGGTCCTCCAAACGGCAGCCCACCGTCTCCCGTTCAAGCGCGGAGGCTGAATACCGGGCTGTCGCCAACGGCGTTGCTGAGGCTACTTGGCTGCGGCAACTTCTCCAGGAACTACATCAGCCCCTTACCTCCACCTGCCTAGTCTACTGTGACAACGTCAATGCGGTTGACCTCTCCACCAACCCCGTTCAACATCAGCGCACCAAGCATGTGGAGATCGACCTTCACTTCGTCCGTGAACGTGTTGCCATTGGTGCTGTCCGCGTGCTACATGTTCCAACCACTTCCCAGTTCGCTGATGTTTTCACCAAGGGTCTACCCACTTCGGTGTTTCAAGATTTTCGCTCCAGTCTGAATGTCCACAGCTGCGACGTTCCGACTGTGGGGGGGTGTTAGATTATCCTAGAGTACTGTGCTAGTATCTCCTTGGTTCCTGTGTATGTGCTATTTACTCCTAATTACTCAGTTGTACGCCACCCTATGTGGCTAGTGTGATCTGGCCCCTTGGGCCTCTATATATGTGTCACTCCTCTGTAATCTCATTCAATCAATCTAAGCCAGTCGGCATTCTGCCTTTAGGGACAAAAATGACCCCGCGTTCCTGGGTCGGGGACGATGTTTCTGGGTCGAAGGACTCTGCCACTGACCCTGTTTCCGGTGACTATGATTCAGACGGTGAGAATCAAGCTGGGCCACTTAAATCTAACATTGTTAAATTATCATGCAAACTGTCAGCCTATGTGGATACATGTATACTCTATTTTCCAGAAATACCTAATACATGGATTTGTCTTGGTATTCTTTGAAATGCAAATAGGCATGGATATTAGGAACAAAAAAAATTTAGCTTCTGATTAGGCCATTTTTCTATTTTTTCCAAAGCTTCCATTTTAATGAGCCAAAACAGCCAAGCATCCCAATTCACCAAAGGCTCCACTTTCCCATCCAAGACTAAATAAGAATGAATACAAGTGTGGCCATTGGGGTAATGTGGTGGCAATCTATGGCTGCTGTTACCCATATAGCTTTGGTTGAGGACTTAAGGGCCATAATAGGCAAAGTTGGTCTCTGGGTGGCTATGGCTAAGGCAATTTGGCTGGTGACACCATCCCTCAACAGCGAATGTCTGCTTTGGGAATTTTGTTGTGTCATTGCTTCAAGCAAAGAATTTGCACTTCTTTTCTGTCTGGGATGACTGGCTGTACTCACTGATGAGTCGCGGCTGGTAGGTGGTCACCCACCAATGAGGGGAAGCGTGCAGTGGTCTGGTCTGGCGGCTGTGTTTCAAGGCATGCTGTGTATGTCTTATTACTTGTTAGGTTTTAGGTTGTGGCTAGGCTGGGCTTTATCCACGAAGTATCCACCAAGCAAGTATTCGGTCATTACTAGTATCCACCAAATACTTGTGTACGTGTTGGATACAAATACATGTCTTGATGTGTCTTTTAGAGTTTCCACCATTACTATTCATGGTCATTACAGCCAATTATTCCTTTGCTTAGTAGCCCATAATTGATGTTGGGCCGTGACTGCCTAGCACGATGGGAAATAATGCATCGTGAGCATTGACTGCTCTGTGACGAGAAGATGAGATAATCCACCATATCTTGGTCTCCTGTCTCTTCTCAAGAGAAGTCTGGTCATCATCTGACTGTTTGGTCTCACTGAGTCCCTGACCTGTCACCCCTATGCCATGCAGTTCTTTGATTGGTGGTCTGGAGTGGTAAGTTCTATGGAGGCTGGTTTGATCTCCTTGATATCCTTAGGGGCTTGGATAATTTGGAAACATTAAAATGAGTGTCCTCAATAGGGTACTGCCGCACGCAAAGGGTGGTTCATATTGTTATACAGCTGATCCTAAATTGGTATCTCTGCTCACAAAGGGTGGTTCAGATTCCAACTTTGGGTCATGGCCGTGCCAAAGTGAGTGTTGGCACAGCTGATCATAGTCGAGGTTTATTTTGTCTTGGAGAAGTCACGGGTTGTTTGTGTATTGGTGCTATATGTATTCTTCTTAATGCCATGGTATACTGCTCTCCTGTGTATTGTAGGGGAAAAGAAACCTAGGATCTGGTCATTCATCACTTCACCACCTTGCTTACTTCATTCTGGTGTTTTTTTTTAAATCATTGGTATGTCAAGTGGGGAGAGTGAAAGTAAGTATGAGCTTTCCGCATCAAGTGTTTCAGAAGGTGAATCAAGCTGGGTGACTTCCTTTTTTTACCGAACATGAGTCACTTAGTTCTAATGTTATTATCATGCGTGCCGTCATCATGTTGTAAATTATAATGTTGCTTGTTGATCATTATTGGACATGGTCATTGATTCATTCAGCTTGATGTAGCATAATCTGTGGATGAGGAACTCTGCAGTTTCCTTGATCCTAATCGCTTGCCAGATGATGGTTAGTCATTGCTTTCAGAATTTGTAGCTATAGTACCAGTGAACACCCCCCCAATAATAAAAATCATCTCTTTGGCTGTGTGCCAGATTTCATGAAGCTTCTGAGAAATGATCTGAAGCCCCGTAATTATCCTATGCCAATTAGGCTTGAGGGTGAGCAATTATTGCTATGCCTTTCCTGTCTAATTTTTTGGCACATTTTGACTGTCTGTTCTAGCATTCAACTGTTGTACTACCTTTGTTTTTACCCAGGGGGTATGCGCTTGATTAATACTTTTGAAGAGGAATTTGTCGAAGATACATGGAGCAAAATCAGTAAAAAGATTGCTTTAGATTTATCCCAAAGTGTTGTCTCACTTGCTTCATTCAAAGGTGATTTCATAAGATAATTTACTTTTCTGCATTTGTTTGCTTTCTTATTACATCACTTAACTATGGAATGTTGGAGTATAGGAGTGAGTATTGGCCCATGTGGCTAGGCCCATGAGGCCCATGCATGCTATACTATATTGCTACCCTCCTAGGGTTAGGCTAATCAAGGAAAATTAGCAGTTTAGTATGGTATCAGAGGAAGCAGTTTAGCATGGTATCAGAAGACTAGGTCTTTCCTTCCTCCTCCCTCACCAGCCGCCGCCGCCAGCCCCTGCCTGGCCGGCGTGCGCCGCCGCCGGACCGCCATGGCCGGCCGGCCTCCTCCTCCCCCACCTCCCCCCTCCTATTTCCACCAGTTTCCCCCTCTCTACCTCCCAAACCTGGGCGCAGCTCGCTGCTGCCGCCGCCGCCCTGGCCCCTCGCCCGCTGGCGGCTGGTGCGCGCGGGACGGCGCCGCCCGCGTCTGGCCTTCTCCTGCAGGGGGCGCCTGCAGGGGTCGACGCGCACGGACTACGCCTGCAGGGGACGCCCGCCGGGGTCGCCCGCCCCTGCCCTGCGACCGCAGGTAGTGAGCTGCCGGTCGGCTTGCGCCCGCAGGGGCCGCCCGTCGGGGTCGCCCGCCCCTGCCCTGCGCCCGCAGGGAGCCCCACTTGCCGGGGACGCACGCAGGGGTTCCGCCCGGACTTCACGCAGGGCTGCAGACCGCTGTTGCCCAAGCCGCCATGGCTGTGGGCACGACCACCGACCCTGCGGTGGCAGAGGACGCCACGGTCGCAGCAGAGGACGCAACAGGCGCCCTGTCCGGAGTCGATGCCCTGGCTGCGGCCATGGGGCCCGCAGCCATGGCTGCTGGGGCTGCTGCCGCCATGTCTGCTGGGCTGGGGATGCCGGGCGCGGACACTGACGCCCTCCTGCGCCCGCCTGTCACCCCTGCCCCTCCTCCGATCGCCCACACCACCAACTCCGTCCTCGCTGCCGCCCTCGTTGCTGCCCAGGCCGCGGCGCAAGAGGGCATGGCCCACGTGCGTGAGGCTGCCATCGCCTGGGAGCGCGAGCGAGATGCGGCTGATGCCTTGGCCTGACAGATCGCTGAAGCGGAGCAGCTCCTCGGCCTTCCTGCCTCGGCCGACATCGGGGCCACGTCCTTTGGCTTGGCCGGCCACCGTGTGGCTCACACTGCGGCGGTCCACTGGCACGATCCAACCGACCCGCTCGTGACCTAGCTTCACTACCAGGCTGGGGGTGTTCAGAACATCTGGCTCTTGGTCCCTGTCGTACTCGAGCCGGAGTCGCCATCCTACGCTCGATGGCGGGACCTGGTCCTCCTCACCCTCCGTTGCTACGCCCTCGACGACCACGTCCTCCTTGACGCCGTGGCCGCGGTCCAGACCGCCTCGTGGCTCCGTCTCGACAGCATCGTCCTCTCCTGGATCCTAGGGACGATCTCCCTGGACCTCCACGACCTCATCCGCAACACCCCGAGCGCTCGCGGGGCCTGGCTGGCGCTCGAGGGCCAGTTCCTGGGCAACGCTGAGGCCCGGGCTCTGTGGCTCGACGCGAGCTTCCGCACCTGCGTCCAGGGCGACCTCTCCGTCAGTGAGTTCTGCCGCCAGATGAAGGGTATGGCGGACTCCCTCGGCGACCTCGGCTGGCCCGTGGAGGACCGCATCTTGGTCCTCAACGTTCTCCGCGGGCTCAGTGATCGTTACTCCTACCTCCGGACGTGGATCACCCGACAGCGGCCCTTCCCCACCTTCCTGCAGGTCCGTGACGATCTAGTCATGGAGGAGCTTACTCAGGGCCTACAGCCTAGGTCCACCTCCGCTCCGGGGTCCTCGTCCTCCTCGACTGCTCTTGCTGCCACTCCTCCGCCCCGTCACGCCACACCACCACAGTCGTCACTTCTGGGTCCTCTTCCCCCCGGGCCGAGCGGGGGTGGGGGGGGCGTGGCAGCCGCCGTCGTCATGGTGGGTGACGTGGAGCAGGTCGTGGGGGCACCACGACACCGCCACCTCCACGGGGTGCACTCTGGCCATCCTACAACAACCCATGGTCAGGGCGCATCTCCATGTGGCCGTTCCAGGCTTCCGGTGGCGAGCCTCGCCCGCAGGCGACCATGCTCATGGGTGCTCCCCCAGGGTTCCCCTCAGTGACCCCATGGGCGGCCCCATTCCCCGCGTCCTCGTGGGCTCCTCCACCCGCAGCCTTGCCTGGGTCTGTCGGCTAGGATCAGGCGGCCTTGGCGCACTCCTTCAGCACCATGGCCCTGACACCTCCAGTTGGGCCGGAGTGGGTCGCCGACTCTGGGGCTACTTACCACACCACTCCTAACCTCGGTATACTTTCTTCTGTTCACCCTCCATCTCCTCTCTCCCTTCGTCCATTATAGTCGCAAATGGGTCTTGTCTTCCTGTCACCTATGTGGGTGCCGCCGGCCCCCATGGTTCCTTTCGTCTTCCTGATGTTCTTGTTGCTCCTTCTATGGTTCACAATCTTCTTTCTATTCGTTGTTTTACAGCTGACAATTCTTGTTCTGTGGAGTTTGACTCTTCTGGTCTTACTGTGAAGGATTTGGCTTCCCGGCGTCCACTGCTCCGATGTGACTCAAGATGGCAACGGGGAAATCCCCGTCGGGTATCGTCTTCCCATCCCCGTCCCTGTGAGAAAAATTTTTCCCCGTCCCCGTCCCCGCGAAAGCTCACGGGGGACATGGTCTCCCCATCCCCGAACCCGAGCGGGGAATACCTCCCCGACAGGGTCCCCGTCCCCGGTATAAGTTTGGAAAAAAAACTCAAACCAACAATCTAGAAGAAGAAATGTTCCACAAATACATCTTGCATCAGGTGGAAATAAGATCATTTCATTTTACAAATCACATCAACTTTGCTGCCAAATCAAAAATCATAGCTGCCAAATCGTAAAAAGAGAAAATCTCACACATACACAACTAAGATGAGAAAAAGGAGACCCAGCAAGATATAACTTTGCTCTCCACTAGCAGGCTGCAGGAAGGATGAGAAAAAGGAGAACACGACAAGAAGCCAACGACCATCTTTCTCTACTGTCTTCTCCCGTTCGCTGTAACCTGCGTAGCTGATGCCGATGTGCCGCTGCTCTCGTGGATCTCCATGTGGACATGCCGCCGCTGCCCGTGGGTGAGGGCGTCTGCATGGGTGGACGCGTCGCCACCGCGCGTATGCGCTGTCACTGCCGCCGGAGGGTCGCTGGTGGAGGGCCTGCGGCGCTGCTGGTTCTAGCATGCGGCAGTGCTGTGTCTCTGTAGAGTGGTGGCAGCGATGGCTGAAAGAGTGGAGGACTAGAGGCCCGGGTAGTTGCGATCTAGGGTTAGTAGAGCATATATATTGCAGGCTATGACTTGGATCTTTACATGGGCTATGTGGGCTGCGCTGCTTGCTAGTTTCTTAAATCCCAGACGAAGCGGAGCGGGGTTACGGGGATCGGGGGCGGGGAGCAGGGAACCATCCCCGTCCCCGCCATCCCCGATGGGGACAAATTTTATACCGTTTAGATCCCCGTGGGGAGTAATCTGCTCCCATCTCCATCCCCTAATAGGGGAATTCCCCGCGGGGAATCGGGGATCGGGGCCCTGTTGCCATCTTTAGATGTGACAGCACGGGGCCCCTTTACACTCTTCGCTTTTCGGCATCTGCCTCGCCTCCTTCGCCAGTTTTGTCAGCTGCCTTTGCCACCACTACCTCCACTACTTGGCACCGGCGTCTCGACCATCCTGGACGTGATGCTTTGATGCAGCTTAGTCATAGTTCCGATATTCGATGTACTCGGGCTCACGATGAGCATTTGTGTCATGCGTGCCAACTGGGCTGTCATGTTCGTCTTCCTTTTCATAGTTCTTCTTCTCGTGCGGCCCGCATTTTTGACCTTGTACATTGTGACTTTTCCTTTACGTGCAAAGTCTGATGCTTTCCCCGCGCTTGTCCACTTTTTCGCTTGGGTGTCCACACAGTTTGGCCTCACTGTCAAGGCTGTCCAGTGTGACAATGGTCGGGAGTTCGACAACTCCACCTCCCGTGCCTTCTTTCTCTCTCACGGTGTCTATTTGCGCATGTCTTGCCCGTATACCTCCTCTCAAAACGGCAAGGCCGAGCGCATGATTCGCACCACCAACGACACCCTAAGCACTCTCCTGCTTCAGGCCTCTCTTCCTGCTCGCTTCTGGGCCGAGAGCTTGCACACCTCCACTTACCTCCTTAACCGCCTTCCTTCCGCTGCTTGTCCAGCTCCCAGACCACACCATGCTCTCTTTGGTACCCCTCCTCGCTATGATCACCTTCGAGTCTTTGGGTGTGTGTGTTACCCAAACACCACCGCCACCGCTCCTCACAAGCTGGCACCCCGTTCGACTCTCTGTGTCTTCCTTGGGTACTCCCCGGATCACAAGGGGTACCGATGCTATGACCTTACCTCTCATCGAGTCCTCATATCTCGCCATGTGGTGTTCGATGAGTCGATCTTTCCCTTTTCCACCACTACCACTCCTGCTTCCACCTCAGAGCTTGACCTCTCCTCTGTGTTTCCAACTGACCCGGTGGTCGAGCCACCTTTGACGGTGTTTCCTACAGGTACTGCTACATCGCGTGTCGCCCGTGACACCTCGGGGCCTCTACCCTGCCCGGGTCCCGAGGGGTCACCTTCCGGCCCGGCCCTTACGCCTGACGCGGGTCCCGAGTCGGCACCACCGACACCGGCCCCACCGGCACGCTTCGCCCAGCCGGTGCGTGTCTACCAGCGACGTGCTCCCGGCGTGGGTCCTGAGTCGGCATCTCCGACTCCGGCCCCACTGGCACGTTTTGCCCAGCCGGTGTGCGTCTACCAGCGACGTGCCCAGCTGGCGCCGCTGCCTCCGGTGGCGCCGGTGGGCCCCTCTTCGCTGGGGTCACCTGCGCCACCGGCGACGTCTTCCCCGCCGGTGACACCGACCCCGCCGCCGAGGCACCCAGCTTCCCGGGTCGCGACGCCGGTGTACCACCCTCCGCTCCTTCACCGACACCCGCGTCATGTTCACCCGATGGTGACGCGACACGCGGCTGGGACCCTGCAGCCCCGGGCTCTTGCGGCGATGCCCGGGGACTCGCAGGTCTCACCGGTACCCTCTTCCATCCGCGAGGCCTTGCTGGACCCTCACTGGCGCCGAGCGATGGAAGAGGAGTACGCGGCCCTCCTTGGCAACCAGACTTGGGATCTGGTCCCTCGTCCCCCGGGCTCTAACATCGTCACCGGCAATGTGGATCTGGACCCACAAGCGCCAGGCTGACGGCACCCTTTAGCGGTACAAGGCTTGCTGGGTTCTCCGGGGCTTCACTCAGCGGCCCGGTGTCGACTACGACGAGACCTTCAGCCCGGTGGTGAAGCCGGCCACTGTCCGCACGGTGCTCTCGCTGGCTCTCACACGCGGGTGGCCCGTGCATCAGCTGGACGTCAAGAATGCCTTCCTACATGGCGTTCTTACTGAGACAGTCTACTGCAGTCAGCCGGCGGGGTTTGTTGACTCTTCTTGTCCTGACATGGTGTGTCGGCTCAAGAAGTCTCTCTACGGCCTTAAGCAGGCCCCCCGGGCGTGGAACCATCGATTTGCTGCTTTTCTACTGACTCTGGGGTTTGTGGAGGCCAAGTCAGATACCTCTTTGTTGATCTATCACTATGGGGCTGAGACTGCATATCTGCTGCTATATGTTGATGACATTGTCCTCACAGCCTCCACTGAGTCACTCCTTCGGCGGATCATCGCCTCTCTTCAGCAGGAGTTTGCTATGAAGGATCTAGGTGCACTACATCACTTCCTCGGGGTCACTGTTGAGCCTCACCCTGCTGGATTACTCCTTCACCAGCGGCAGTACACTCTTGACATCCTGGAGAGAGTTGGGATGATTGACTGCAAGCCCTACTCCACTCCAGTGGACACACAGGGCAAGATCTCGGATGCTGAGGGTACACCAGTGACAGATCCCACTGCATATCGGAGTCTTGCCGGGGCACTTCAGTAACTCACCTTCACCCAGCCGGATATCACCTATGCAGTTCAACAGATCTATCTTCATATGCATGATCCCCGGGAGCCACACCTCACCGCTCTCAAGTGGATCCTACGCTACCTCCGCGGCACCGTCGACTTTGGTCTCCTCCACCGATGGTCGTCCTCCACCGAGCTCGTCGTCTACACTGACGCCGACTGGGCTGGGTGTCCGGACACCCGCCGGTCCACCTCCGGCTACGCCGTCTTCTTAGGCGGCAACCTGGTGTCTTGGTCGTCCAAGCGCCAGCCGGTTGTCTCCCGCTCCAGTGCCGAGGCGGAGTACCGCGCTGTTGCCAATGGCGTGGCTGAGGCTTCCTGGCTCCGGCTGATCCTCGCCGAGCTCCACAGCCCTCTCTCCCGGAGCACGCTGGTCTACTGCGACAACATCAGTGCGGTGTACCTCTCCACCAACCCTGTGCAACACCAGAGGACCAAGCATGTGGAGATCGATCTACACTTCGTCCGGGACCGGGTCGCTGTCGGTGATGTTCAGGTCCTCCACGTCCCGACCACCTCCCAGTTCGCCGACATCTTCACCAAGGGTCTCCCGTCCTTGACTTTCGCCGAGTTCCGCTCCAGCCTCAACATCACCAGTGGCTAGTTGCGTCTGTGGGGGGCTCGTGTGTGTTGTACTTCTTTCTTCTTTTCAGTCCAGTCTGCAAACTCCGCTGCGCCGGTAGTTCAGACTGCGGGGGGGTGTTGGAGTATAGGAGTGAGTATTGGCCCATGTGGATAGGCCCATGAGGCCATGTATGCTATACTATATTGCTACCCTCCTAGGGTTAGCCTAATCAAGGAAAATTAGCAGTTTAGCATGGAACAATGTTCTTTGTAGGAGAAGAAAGGGTTTTTGCTTGCACTGGTATATTTATGGACTTTGATGGATCCACCTCCACCTCAACAGTTCTGACTTCTGCAAGTTTGGTTAGAGCTTCTGCTGATGAATACAAGATAGCTGATGACTTAAAGGTTGGTACTGCAAACAATTATGTACTCCTTTTGTTTGTTCATTTGTGATACTGGTTAATTCTCACTCATTTGTAGCAGATTAAAGTGTACCTTCCAAATAAGCAACTTGTTTTTGGGACATTGGAACGTTGCAATTTGAGTTATAAAATTGCTGTGGTGAGTGTCAAGGGTTTCGGTTGTCTTCGAACCGCAGAATTGCACAATCAGGTGCAAATTGAACCTCTTAAGGAGGTAGTAGCTGTAGGGCGTATCTTTGAATCAGGCAAATTAATGGCCACGAGTGGGATACTAACTGAGAAAGGAAGCAACCTCGACTGCAAAGAGCTTATGATCTCCACTTGTCAAGTGACAAAGGTACACTGTTGATTTCGCTATGGTGGAAAGAAATAGCTGCATCAGAATATGAACAATATTACTCTCTCCATCCCAATTTATAAGCCATTCCAAGAATCTTAGAGAGTCAAAGCATCTCAAGTTTGACCAACATTATAAAACAAAATAGAAAGATTTATGACATCAAATAGATATTAATATGAAAACATAACTAATGAAAAATCTAATGGTACTTAGTTGATATCATAAATGTTATTATGTTATCATATAAATTTGTTCAAACTTGAGATGTTTTGACTTTCTAAGATTCTTGGAATGACTTATAATTTGTGATGGAGGGAGTATTTATCACTTGAATCTGCAGTTGCATGGTATTAACAATAATAAATATTCATCTGTTCATGTGTCAATTTGCTTTTGTGCTAGGCTGGTATTGGAGGGCCCCTGGTTGATTTTGGTGGGAATTTCATTGGCATGAACTTCTATGGTATGAAGGAAAAACATTATCTACCAAGGTCTATGGTTCAGAAACTTTTAGAAAGGTATGCCTTTACATATCATTTTTCTGACAGTCGGCAAGTGCTATCCATGTGCATGTTGTCCTCTTCGAACGAAACTTTTGTTTGGCGATTCTATCTTGTTTGGTGTTACTTTGTGTTTAAAAGTCTTGTGTATTTTTGTTTTAACCATATCAGCAATACAAATCTTGTTCGGGCATATCACAAAATGTCTGAACAGATTCTGCATTATTTTTATCCTCTTCTCAAGGGGGGGGGGGTGAAATCCCAGTTCCAGTAACCTGAGCCAAGATTGTATAAGCCGCTTGTCGACGAAAGCTAGTCGGCAGTCTACCTTGGGGTATACCCACGGTAGTAGTTTATCGGTAGACAGTGCGCAAACTACGAACTCGATGGTGACGCAAGACACGGACAAGCTTTTTATCTAGGTTCGGCCGCCGTGTGGGCGTAATACCTACGTCCTGCGTCTTGTTGTATTGATTTGTGTTGAGAGAATAATCTGTCCTAGGGGGGTCCCTTGCCTCTCCTTATATTGTCCAGAGGGCAGGGTTACAGATCCGGAAACTAATCCTAGTCGGTTACAATTGCCATAGATAGCACGATATCAATTCCTATTCTAACCGACTAGAATTCTACTTGATCTCCACGTCTTGCTTCCTTGCGCGAAACCTCAAGCAGTTGGATCAAGTCTTGGATTTGTCTCGTAATGGGCCAAGCCTCCTGGCCCAAGTCCAGCCGTAAGGGTATAGGGGTTTATACCCCCACAGCTAGTCCCCGAGCACCATGTATTGTGATGTAACACGCCGTCTTGAGCTTCCTCGACCAGTGAGGCTTGACGTCTTCAATAAGCAGGAAAGTTGCCCAAGCAGTTGTAACGGTATTTTGACCAACTCAGAAGACAGTTGATCAACATTGACATCGAAGAAGCAGGTTGTTCGAAGAATGCATGGTGCTCTAAGTTAAAAAAGATTTTTTTCCTGGTGAAGTGTGCCCACTTTACTTTTCTGAAAAGTATAGGCCTCAAAAAACCAAACATATTCACCTCAAGGTGAAGTGTGCCCACTTAGTCCCCGAGCCTGGTAGTAGGTGATGTAGGCACGTGGTGCCAGGGTCAAAAGAAAAGTACTCAAAGGTATTCGAAAACTGAGATGCATCGCCAGATGCATCGTACCGATGTAGTCCCCGAGCTTGCTGGAAGGCGAAGTATGAGCCTTGTAGCAAGGTCTAAAAAATCAAAAGTATACAGTCCCCGAGCATATCGTGCTCGTTTGCCATCGTATAGACTTATCAACCAGTCCCCGAGCAGATAACGCTCGATGGTCGGTACAGTCCCTAGTTTTTCGAACTAGCAGACTAGTCGACCAGTCCCCGAGCGTGGAATGCTCAGTGGTTGGTACAGCCCCCAGATCTCCAAACTGGAAGACTAGTCGACTAGTCCCCGAGCACACAGTGCTCGGTGGTCGGTGCAGTCCCCAGATCTCCAAACTGACTGACTGGTCGACCAGTCCCCGAGCATACAGTGCTCGGTGGTCGGTGCAGTCCCCAGGAACGTTGATCCTCCACCAATTTTTGTCTGTTATTTGAAAAAGCATCCTACCGTATTAATGTGTGATGTGACGAGACATCCTGGCACGTTGTCAGATGGCTGCGTGAAAAGGTGCGCCTAGCAACTGTACACCGCTCTTTGCGCGGTTCAAGAAAAGGAAACCATCAATTATACAAAAAAGCCACCGTATTAACTACCGGTAATTGTTGAGAACCGAAACTCCGCATCCGCCGCTGGGCCCGCTCGCTTCCCAAGAATGCGGGAAGTGGAAGGGGTGGAGCCGTTGTCTATAAAGGCTTGACTCTTTGCCCATAATCTTTACCTTGCCATTGCCTTCAAGCCCTCTGTTCTTGCCATTCCTTCCTCTGCAACCTCCATCCTTGATCATCCAGCTCACGAGTGCTTCAACAGCTTCAATGGCGAAGAGCGACTCGAAGAAAAGGAGTGAGTTGATGGCGAAGGAGTGGAAGAAATCTCGGAGCAGTGCTAGGTCTCTCAACGACCTCGTCGGCATGGGGCTGCTGCACAGCCAAGAGCTCGGCGGCTGGAGGGCGCCGGAAGGGGAGAGTTATCCCGACCCTCGTGCTGGTGAGATCGTTGTTTTTGAGGATTTTTTCAAGAGGGGCTTTGGGATTCCTGTCCATCCTTTTCTCTAGGGTCTCCTTCTTTACTACGAGATCGGGATCTGCAATCTGCACCCGAACTCCATTCTCCTTATCTCTACCTTCATCCATCTGTGCGAGGCCTATGTTGGAATAGAGTCGCACTTCGATCTTTTCCGCTACCTTTTATGTTTGAGGAAGAAGGGAGCAGTTGGAGGCTCCAAGATTGCAGGTGGAGTATACCTCAATCTGCGTGACGGGATGAAGAACCGGTATCTCAACTGCCCATGGAATACTTCTCTCACCGAATGGTACAAGAAGTGGTTCTACGTCAGGGAAGAGCCGGGCAGCTCCACGTTCTGCGACGTGGGCTACATTCCCGAGAAGAGGGTCAGCTGGACGGACCGCCCGCAGTTCGCTAGTCAGGTGGAAGACCTGATGAAGCTGATCGACTGGTCCCGTTTGGACGGGCCAGGAGTGGTCGGCAACTTCATCTGTCGTCGGGTGATGCCCTGCCAGAAGAGGGTTCACTCGGTGTACGAATACGCTGGGAGCCAGGACCCGACCAGGATGAGTCCTGAAGTTTTGGAGAAGGCGGAAGTGCAACAGCTGCTTAACGAGCTATTCAACTTTGCAGACGACAATTTTGTCCGGAGTGGTGATCAGATGCAAGCCTTCAAGCTTGGACGACCAGCTTCTAAGGTAATATTACTGATTGGATTTACTTTCTGAGTACTTGTTCTCCCAGCTATTGACTTATCTTTGATGTTGTTGTAGATTAGAGACGTTGACCGGTGCGCGGTGTACATATCACTGGCACCCGGCATGGAGAATCCCGCGGGAATGGACCCACCAGAGGACGACGCTGCTGAGTGTCCCCGATACACCAACAGTGAGGAGGAACAGAACCGCCCCGCCCCGACCACCGAAGACAGAGTGGCGGGGAAAAGGCCGCTGGTGGCGGATCCATCTCCTGCGGAGATGCTGCCAGTGGAGAGCAGCAAGGCGCCAAAGTGCCGTCGGCTCGTCCGGATCACCGACAACGACGAGGAGGAGGAGGCCGCGCCTTCTCCGGTCCGGAGGCCGCGCAGTCATCCGGACGTTGCGCCGGCCACCACTGGTCGGGTTACCAGCGACCCTCCTGCACCGCACGTCGAGCCGATGCGCGTCGTAGAGACGGGGGCGCAGGCACCGACCGGTAGTACCAGGAGGAGGTTCACCGCGACACACAGGTGCTCTGACCTGTAAGTTTTCAATCTTACTTTCGTACTGCGATATTCTGTGTTTTGTTGCTGTTTCTGACATTGTTTAAATGTCGTCTTGTTGTTTAGCGCGGCATCGGACGTCGACCCTGACCACATTGCTGGCTAGAGGGCGGTCGAATGTTGACGGTCCTTAATGCTCACATTTAACCATCAACTAATCATGGAAAAGGATCCAAATGCAACCAACACCTAGACTTAGGTTTTTATCAACTAATCATGAGTTTTGGTGTTTGTCTATTTCTGCAGGGGGTTATCAGGAAATATGGAGGAAAGGCCCACACGTCGGGTTTACATAGAGATATTAACGTGCCGCGCAATTTTCTACCATCTAGAAGACTCCAGAAGCCACGGGAACGAACGGGAGGCCGAGCGGGCCCGGAGGCAGGGCGCCCGCCCTACCCCCCTGGGTGCCCGCCCTCCTCTGCTGGCCAATCAGCACGAGTTTCGCGGATTATGCTCCACCGACCTAAAGGATCAAGGAAAACCGTGCGATCAATGTCGGTTTGATCTGACGGCCCAGATTCACTTGAAGGGACTATAAAACCAGACCCCCCTGGCCCCTGGAGATCATACCTCTTCTACAGAATCAAAGCTAGGGTTTCAATTCTTCATCCAAGTAGAGAGGATCCCTCTAGTTCTTCTAGTTCTACCTCTAGTTCATCTAGATCTAGTTCTAGTTCATCTAGTTCTAGTTCTAGTTCCTCTAGTTCTAGTTCTAGTTAGTTCTAGTTGTAATCTAGAAAATAGGGAGAGAGAAGAGGAGAGCGGAGGAGGAGGAGGAGCCGGATCTATCGGATCTTCCTCAACATTGTACTTTTGCAGCAACTGGTTCGTTCTTCATCGTTCTCCAGGTTCTTCAATTCATAATCCTGAGTGGTTTAATTACTTTTATTTACATTCAAGTTATTTATTGGATTCCCGCTTGCATCAAGTGCTCTAATCTTTGCAATATTAGAGTAGTAATTAATAGATTAGACGTGGTGTTTAGTCTTGCAATTACCTGGAATTGCACCCAATCCTGCGGATTGTTGTGGTAGCCCTAGGGTAGTGACAGCCCTAGCGGTCGACGTATTCCACCTCGTTCGGATCGGTGTTTGTAGGACCGTAGTCAAAGCTTCCTAGCCCCCTTCTCATCTCTTTCTGTGGTTAGTGCTCTGATGTCCCGAAATAAATAATCTTGAAGTAATTCTTGATTCTTAGATCAACTAGAGAACTCTCAGGAAACTTCCTCTCTTCCCACCAAAAATAATTATATAGTTATCCCTGGGTGATCTTGATTCTTAATTAGTACACTCACGTTCTCTGTGGAAAATCGATACTCTGGAATACTCCCGGGTGAAAGCTAAATCAGTATCCGTGCGCTTGCGGATTTTTCTGTTTGCGTTTAAAATACCCAACAAGCTTTCTGGCGCCGTTGCTGGGGAACGGTAGCTGTGCTAGTTTCGAACCAAGTCGTCTGTGTATCCTTTTTCTTTTCCCTTTTACCACACTCACCTTACCATTTTCACCACACCACATGGATTTCACTCCTATCTATAAATTCTTTGCTCCAAAGGGCGAGTTATTAGAGCCACCACCATCATCACTTCCAATTCTTACAGATGGCTACGACCTCGGCCCTAATCTAATAGCCATGATTCAGGAGCAACCCTTCTCTGGGCAAGTAGATGAAGATCCATACACCCACCTTAGAGAATTCGAGCAGTTGTGCTCTTGCCGATCTATTTCCGGCATGACACAAGACACCCTTAAATAGAAATTATTTTCGTTCTCCCTTTTGGGAAGAGCAAAAAAGTGGTATGCTCATTCTGTAGGAGGCGTTAATGGAAGTTGGGATGAATTTCGGGGCAACTTTTGTCTCGCTTTCTTCCCACTTTTTCGAATCGCTGACCTTAGGATCGAAATTCTTACATTCAAACAAGGAGAGAAGGAAACTTTAGGAGCAGCTTGGGCTAGGTTCACAAGCCTTACCAATTCCGGTCCAAACCTTTCCCTGCCTGACCATGTACTATACTACCACTTTTATCGTGGTCTAAACAAGGAAGCTGCTCTTCACCTCGACATTGCTTCAGGAGGCTCATTCACACACAAACTCACAGATGAGGGGAAAGCTATCCTAGAAAGAATCCTTGAAAATACCCCTTACACAGGCATTTATGATGAGTTTCCTGAAGAAGAAAAAGAAGTCGAGCCTGATCTTAAACTTAAAGATGAGGAACTCGCAACCAAGTTAGAAATTCCACCTGACCCATCCATTAATTTGGTTGTAGAGAAACCTCCTGATAAAGGAATGCAAAACCAACTAAGGGATGATGAACCACCACCTTTAGAGCATCCCTTTGAATTCGAGGAAGATCTTTTTGAAGATTATGGAAACACCTCGAATTTTCCTATCCAAACACGACCTCTAGTAAGGACCACTCAATCTGTTCTAAGAGTAGAATCTGTTGACATAGAACACATCAAAAGCCTTTCGGCTATTCTGAGTTATGAATGGCTAACAGAAGCTGAGCTGTCTCTTGAGATAGCTCGAATCATCACTCCTTCAACCATTCTTCTGTGCCAAATTAGAGGGTCCCCTAGGATGGTCCACTACAATGCATATGTTGGGATAAATGTTATTTCCAAGGAGTTTGCTGGCACTCTTTATCCCAACGAGTCCATAACCCCATCTCAAAAACTTTTACAAAGTCCATCTAGATTAATTCTAGAAAGCCATGGGGTATTAAGGGCAGTTCCTGTTAGAATCAAGGACTCTGGAATATGTCTAGATTTTCACATTTTTGACATACCAGAGATTCCTCTCTTGATTTGTAGACCAATCATAAAACTTCTACATGAACAACCACAATGAGGTCATTTGGACTTCAAGGTTGGGAATTCCACTATTGTTGTTCCTCTTGTTAGATCAATTAACACGATAGTGGAACCCAAACTTGACCCAGATCCTATTGAGGAGGTCTTAATGGTGACTCAAGAGGAGATGACCCAACCATTCTTTAATCATGAACACTTTGTTCAAGAAGAAGAAGAGTTAGTAGAACCCGTTGAGCTAGACAAAAATGAACTACCTTCACCTCCTTCGATAGAATTAAAACCTCTTCCTTCTGGCCTCAGATATGTCTTTTTGCACAACAACCCAAAAACTCCAGTAATTATTAGTGACAAGATTTCCGATTATGAAACACAACAACTTGTCACTGTTCTTGAAAGGCATAGATCAGCATTTGGCTACTCTCTCGAAGATCTCACGTGCATTAGTCCCATTCTCTGTACTCATCGTATCCCTATTGATCCCAATTCTACACCTTCAAGGGAACCACAACGGAGACTTAACAATGCTATGCGAGAGGTTGTTAAGAAAGAGGTCCTCAAACTCTATCGTGCTGGGATTATTTATCCTGTGCCACATAGTGAGTGGGTTAGCCCTGTCCAAGTAGTGCCAAAGAAAGGAGGAATGACGGTCGTTAGGAATGAGAAGAATGAACTCATCCCTCAACGAATTGTCACTGGGTGGCGTATGTGTATTGACTATCGAAAACTCAATAAGGCTACAAAGAAAGATCACTTTCCGTTACCCTTCATTGATGAAATGTTGGAACGGCTTGCAAACCACTGTTTCTTTTGTTTCCTTGATGGTTATTCTGGATACCACCAAATCCCAATCCACCCAGATGACCAAGAAAAGACTACCTTTACATGCCCATATGGAACTTATGCATACCGACGAATGTCGTTCAGATTGTGCAATGCTCCAGCTTCTTTCCAACGGTGCATGATGTCTATTTTCTCGGACATGATTGAGAAGATCATGGAGGTTTTCATGGATGATTTTACCGTCTATGGCAAAACCTTCGATCATTGTTTGGAGAATTTAGATAGAGTCTTGCAGCGATGTGAAGAAAAGCACTTAATCCTGAACTGGGAGAAATGCCATTTTATGGTTCAGGAAGGAATAGTGCTAGGACATAAAGTGTCCGAACGTGGTATAGAGGTGGACAAAGCAAAGATTGAAGTTATTGAAAAACTTCCACCTCCCACGAATGTGAAAGGAATCCGTAGCTTTTTGGGACATGCAGGGTTCTATAGACGCTTTATCAAGAATTTCTCTCAAATTGCTAGACCCCTAACTAGTCTCCTAGCTAAGGATGCACCTTTCATCTTTAGTGATGAGTGTCATGAATCTTTTCAAACTCTTAAGAAAGCACTCATCTCAGCCCCGATTATCCAACCACCTGATTGGAATCTTCCTTTTGAGATCATGTGTGATGCTAGCGATTTTGCGGTTAGTGCCGTTTTAGGACAAACCAAGGATAAAATGCATTATGCCATATCCTACGCTAGCAAAACCTTGTCTGGACCACAGCTCAATTACACTACAACTGAAAAAGAGCTTTTAGCTGTTGTCTTTGCTATAGACAAGTTTAGATCTTACTTAGTGGGGGCAAAGATAATCATCTATTCAGACCATGCTGCTCTCAAGTACCTCCTCACTAAGAAAGATGCTAAGCCTCGTCTAATTCGATGGATTCTTCTACTCCAAGACTTTGACATAGAAATCCGAGATAGGAAGGGAGTTGAGAATTCCATAGCCGACCACTTGTCTAGGCTTCAGTATAAGGAAACACATGATGAACTTCCCATAAATGACTACCTAAGGGATGACACCCTACTTAAGATAACACATGCAGATCCATGGTACGCAGACATCGTAAACTTTATAGTAAAAGGCTATGTCCCACCTGGTGCAAACAAAAGGAAGTTGCTTCACGATAGTCGTTTCCACCTTTGGGATGAGCCATATCTTTTCTGAGTCTGCGCTGATGGACTCTTGAGAAGGTGTGTTCCTATGGCTGAGGCTACTCAAATTATGGAAAGATGCCAGGCCTCGCCATATGGAGGACACTATGGAGCATTTCGGACACATGCTAAAATTTGGCAAAGTGGTTTTTTCTGGCCAACGATGTATGAAGATACAAAGGACTTTGTCAGGAGATGCCACCGGTGTCAAAAACATGGGAATATCAACTCACGAAATGAAATGCCTCTCACAAATAATCTTCAAGTAGAACTTTTCGATGTATGGGGCATTGATTTCATGGGGCCATTCCCTATGTCCGGGAATTGCGAGTATATCTTAGTAGCTGTGAACTACGTGTCCAAATGGGTAGAAGCCCTACCTTGTCGATCAGCTGATTCAAAACATGCCAAGAGAATGTTCCATGAAGTAATCTTTCCTCGCTTTGGTATACCCCGGATAGTTATAAGCGATGGAGGTTCCCACTTCATCGACAAAATTTTCCGAAAGTACCTAGCCGATCATGGAGTTCGACACAACGTCGCAACACCATACCATCCTCAGACTAGCGGTCAAGCTGAAACATCTAACAAACAAATCAAAAATATTTTACAAAAGACCGTAGATGAGATGGGTAAGGGGTGGAAGGACAAACTTCCTGATGCACTTTGGGCATATAGAACTGCATTCAAAACACCCATAGGCATGTCACCTTATCAACTTGTATATGGAAAAACTTGTCACTTGCCTGTGGAAGTAGAGTTTAAGGCTCATTGGGCACTCAAGAAATGGAACATGGATCTCCACCTCGCTAGCAAGAATCGTCTGATGCAACTATCTGAGCTAGAAGAATGGAGAGAGAAAGCCTACCACAATTCAAGGATCTATAAAGAGAGAACAAAACGATGGCATGATAAGAGAATCAAGCACAAGGAGTTTAAGCCTGGAGATAAGGTTCTACTATTCAATTCAAGAGTTAAGCTCTTTGGTCATGGTAAGCTACGAAGTAAGTGGGATGGACCATATAAGGTTATTGACACTTCAACACATGGAGCCATTACCATCCAAGACGACATAGGTAACACTTTTAAGGTGAATGGTCAACGCTTGAAAATCTATCTCGAGCCACAAAACAACCTGGTAGAGGAACTTGATGTGATTGAGTTCATAGAATTCTCATATTAAGCTCTCATAAGCTCTAGACAATTACCTAACCCTTAACATGCTCCACAAGTTTTGTTGTCTATTTGGGTTGTGCAGGATTTTGAGGCTTAAGAAGAGTGAGACCAACCATGCAGGCCACAAGAGTGAACGACTATGTCAACATCCAGCTTGGGGGAGGCACCCCCACGTGTATCTAGATAAGTATTACTTTCCTTTATTGGTTTTATTTACTAGTATTTGGAAATAAATTTAAAAAAAATGCATAACCATGAAACCAAACAAAGTTTTTTTCTTTTGAGTAATATACAATAGTTTTGTGTAATCCTAGGTTTTAAATAAAATAAAAAGAAAGTTTGATCCAAGTCTAGGTAATTGACAAACATGATATGAGAAGGTCTGAGCTATTATTTAACTTGTTCCATGTTTTGCTAGAGTTCTGGAGATTTTATCTTTTGAAAATCTAAAAAAAAATATATGAGATCATAATACCTAGAGTCTTATAAGATATAAATATTAAAACTGTGGGCACTTGGTTTGTTCAAGCCATTGTTAATTCTTGTAGTTTTGGTTGAGAGAATTATCATGCTCCCAAGATCAAGATCTTTTTGTTTTAAAAATATAAAAGATTCACTCTTCCGAAGTATTATTGCGTTAGAGGCATGGGACTATGCAAAAATTTGATTCGAAAAAAAAGAAAGTGAGACGAGAGGTAAAAATGGACAAGTGTCCGAAGTAGAATTAGGGGTACAAAGATACCCACCTGAGTGAAAAAAAATGGACATGTGTCCGACAGTAGAATTAGAGGTACTTGCTGCCCACTTAAAAAAAAGAGAGAAAAAATGAAAAAAAATGAAAAAAAATGATAGCCCATGGTCCCTCTAATAAGCAATATGCCAGTAAGAGATGACAAACTTCTCAAAAAGGTCAAAGGTCTTGATCTAGGAGTATGACATTCCTCTCCCTTACTCCGAGCGTTGACATAGCAAAATGCAAAGTAAGTATGCTAAAACTTTTAAAGCTCTACTTATAAATCTTTCGAGAAAAAGACAAATGCCTCAGTTTTATTTTGCAGACTTATAAAAAAACTCCAGAACAAAGGTAAGACGGAAGAACTTGAGACATAGTGCTTGACTTGATCGTTCTGTTTTTCAATCACTTAAGACCTTATTGACAAATTAAAAACCCTGTAGTAAGAGGCATAAAAGTAACCCCTGTTTTCTTGCTGATTTTAGCTTTGCTCAGGGACGAGCAAAGGTTAAGCTTAGGGGAGCTTGTTGACGGTCCTTAATGCTCACATTTAACCATCAACTAATCATGGAAAAGGATCTAAATGCAACCAACACCTAGACTTAGGGTTTTATCTGACAGAATTCCATAAGTTTTGGTGTTTGTCTATTTCCGCAGGGGGTTATCAGGAAATATGGAGGAACGGCCCACACGTCGGGTTTACATAGAGATATTAACGTGCCGCGCAATTTTCTACTATCTCGAAGA
Source organism: Sorghum bicolor (assembly GCF_000003195.3). Lineage (NCBI taxonomy): Eukaryota > Viridiplantae > Streptophyta > Magnoliopsida > Poales > Poaceae > Sorghum > Sorghum bicolor. The sequence continues at coordinate 15,040,152 of NC_012878.2, read as the reverse complement.
CTCCAGAAGCCACGGGAACGAACGGGAGGCCGAGCGGGCCCGGAGGCAGGGCGCCCGCCCTACCCCCCTGGGCGCCCGCCCTCCTCTGCTGGCCAATCAGCACGAGTTTCGCGGATTATGCTCCACCGACCTAAAGGATCAAGGAAAACCGTGCGATCAATGTCGGTTTGATCTGACAGCCCAGATTCACTTGAAGGGACTATAAAACCAGACCCCCCTGGCCCCTGGAGATCATACCTCTTCTACAGAATCAAAGCTAGGGTTTCAATTCTTCATCCAAGTAGAGAGGATCCCTCTAGTTCTTCTAGTTCTACCTCTAGTTCATCTAGATCTAGTTCTAGTTCATCTAGTTCTAGTTCTAGTTCCTCTAGTTCTAGTTCTAGTTAGTTCTAGTTGTAATCTAGAAAATAGGGAGAGAGAAGAGGAGAGCGGAGGAGGAGGAGCCGGATCTGTCGGATCTTCCTCAACATTGTACTTTTGCAGCAACTGGTTCGTTCTTCATCGTTCTCCAGGTTCTTCAATTCATAATCCTGAGTTCTTTAATTACTTTTATTTACATTCAAGTTATTTATTGGATTCCCGCTTGCATCAAGTTCTCTAATCTTTGCAATATTAGAGTAGTAATTAATAGATTAGACGTGGTGTTTAGTCTTGCAATTACCTGGAATTGCACCCAATCCTACGGATTGTTGTGGTAGCCCTAGGGTAGTGACAGCCCTAACGGTCGACGTATTCCACCTCGTTCGGATCGGTGTTTGTAGGACCGTAGTCAGAGCTTCCTAGCCCCCTTCTCATCTCTTTCTGTGGTTAGTGCTCTGATGTCCCGAAATAAATAATCTTGAAGTAATTATTGATTCTTAGATCAACTAGAGAACTCTCAGGAAACTTCCTCTCTTCCCACCAAAAATAATTATATAGTTATCCCTGGGTGATCTTGATTCTTAATTAGTACACTCACGTTCTCTGTGGAAAATCGATACTCTGGAAGACTCCCGGGTGAAAGCTAAATCAGTATCCGTGCGCTTGCGGATTTTTCTGTTTGCGTTTAAAATACCCAACACCGAACCTATAGCTGCCATTGGGGACGCCGCGCCGCAGACCACGGAGCAGCCCGCGGCGACAACCGCGGCTAAGAGCGCCGAGGAGCGTCCGGTCCCGGCAAGTGCCACGGCGAGCACCCCGACGAGGAACGAGGAGGCTGCGAGGACGCCTCCCCCGAGTAACGTTGTGGAGGAGGAGAGCAGAGCCCCGACTCCTCCACCAGCCGAAGAAAGGGGAGTCCCAACACCGCCCCGAGCAGGGGCCTCTTCGCCCGTAGGCTCCCCTGGCCTGGACCAGGGGCCGGTGATGCCTGCGACCACAGCCGGTGGCAGTGCGGCGAACGAGGAGACCTGGACGGCCTCTGACAATGACGTGGAGGAGATCCAAGGTCGTCCCCATGATGGCCGCCAGCACGTCTACGTGTGGCGCCAACGCGGGGACCACTTCATCGGACATGAGGAGCTCGCGGAGACAGAGGAGGCCGCGAGGGTGGAGCGCGCGGCAAAACGTCTTGTGGACGAGGTTAAGGTAAGTGGTCCTCTGCGCTCCTCGACGCTTACGTGTGATGTTCTTGGGTTCAGTATGTGTTCTTTTTGCAGGGCGCGATGAAAACGGCGAAGTACCGGAAAAGGTGCTTCGACCAAATTGGGGGCATTGTCGCCGAGAACAAGGCCTTATCCGCGGAGGTGGATCGGCTTCGATCGGAAGCCGGGGAGAAGACGGCCGAGATGAGTGCTCAGGAAGAGCGCCTTCTCGACCTCAATCGGTGGTTGACCGACCAGGACCGGCAAAGGAGAGGTCAGTTGTATATTCTTAGCGGCTGTATGTAGCCCCGTAGTTAGTTTTGTTGACCAGGGATTATTCCTGCAGACTTGGAGGAGGAGGTTGCACGCCTCCGGCAAGAGAAAGAGCAGCTCGGCCAGGAGCTTGCCGGGGCGCTAGAGACCGGGCGTCGAGCTGGCGAGGAGCTGAGCAACAGGAATCGGGAATTGTCTGGTGATAACCGTGCTACCCTTTTTTTCTTTGGTCACTCAACGCTCCTTTTCTGACCTCATGTTTGGTTCGTAGTGCTCAAGGTGAATACCAAGAAACATCTTGACGAGCTGATCAAGGACCGGGACTCCTGGAAGACTAACTGCATCAAGCTTTGGAAAGGAGTGGCCCCGGTTCTTGACTTGATCAGCCCCGAGCCCCGGTTCTTGACTTGATCAGCCCCGAGCTCCCTGAAGACCAGCCTCGCGCGCCGAGACTGACGCCAGTTGAAAAGGCACAACGGGCGTGGGACTGGCTCCAGCAGTTCGTCAAGGACGCCGGGGAATTCGCCGGTGCGCACGTCCTCAGCATGGTGCGCGCCCACTATCCTCTGGTCGACCTGTCCAGGCTGGACAGGGGGTACCCCAAGGAGGTTGGTCCGTAGGAGGCAGACGACCTTCATGCTGGCCTGCTTGACTTGTCGTCGACAGTGATCGGCGACATCAACCTTTGTGGGACGGCCACTCCCCCCGACCAGCCGGGATCAGACAGGTCGGCCAGGGAGTTGTCGGGAGCGTCCATTGCCAGAGATGGGCGGTCGACGCCTGCGGTCTCGACCAGCCAGGCGCCGGTGTCCCCGACCCCTTCGTCTGAGCAGCAAGGCCGAGCGGGTGATCAGCTCGAGCAGTAGGCCTGTAGCATAGTCTGTAGAGGTAGACTAGGAATCGCCCAGTGGGGTGTTTATTGTAAACTCTATATGTAAAGTTTATAATAAAGTTTGATTTTGTCATGACCATGATTTTGAGCGCTGCAATATTATCTGAGTGATGTATCACTGTGTTTGATTAATAATCGTTAAGGATCTTTGCCGCAGAGGAAGATTGTTGTGCTCGTCAAAAGCTCTGCGTGTAAACAATATATACCGAAAAAAGAAAACTTTTATTATTGCTAATTATAAAAAACTTACAAGCAAAAGGTACTGGAACTTATGGATAGAAACGGCACAGTTTGTCTATGTGCCAAGAATTAGGCAAGCGTGTTCCGTCTGGATACGCCAGTATGTAGGATGTAGGGCGTGTGACTTCGGCGACCACAAAGGGACCTTCCCAAGGTGTGGATAACTTGTGCGTTCCTTCCTGGCTTGTTTTCCACTTGAGTACTAGATCACCGACCACGAAGGAACGGTCTTTGACGTTCTTGTTGTGGTATCGCCTGATGGCTTCGAGATACTTTGCTGTTCAAAGACAAGAAATTAGACGCTTTTCCTCCATGCAGTTGATTTCGAGTTCCCTGGTGCTGTCAGCCATTGACTGGTCGAAGTTTTCAACTCTTGGAGATCCGAAGGTTACATCAGATGGGAGCACTGCCTCGGAGCCATAAACCATGAAGTAGGGTGACACGCCTGTATTGCGACTAGCCTATGTTCGGAGGCCCCAGACCACGGCCGGTAACTCTTTCATCCATCGACCAGGTGCTCTATCGTTCTCGGTGTACAACCCTTTCTTTAGGGCATCAATAATCATTCCATTCGCGCGCTCTACTTGACCGTTTGCCCGTGGGTGAGCTACTGACACGTACTTTATGACTATGCCCCAGTCATCGCAGAAGTCCCAGAACGTAGTGCCAGTGAACTGAGTGCCCAGGTCGGTGATTATACTGTTGGGGACCCTGAATCTGTGTATGATTTGATTAAGGAACTCCACAGCTTTCTCGGAGGTTGCTTTGACAAGTGGCATGTATTCGATACACTTCGAGAATTTGTCGATTAGCACGAAGACGAACTTGAAGTTGCCGGGAGCCGGTTTAAATGGTCCGATCATGTCGAGGCCCCAGCAGGCGAAAGGCCAGGACGACGGAATAGTTTGGATCTCGTGAGCAGGTACGTGGGTCCTCTTAGCGAAGAACTGGCATCCTTCACAATGTCGGACCAGTTTCTCGGCGTCGGCGATCGCAGTTGGCCAGTAGAAACCTGCTCGGAAGGCCTTCCCGACCAGTGTTCTGGAGGCCGCGTGATTGCCGCACGATCCGGCGTGTATGTCATTTAAGAGCTTGATGCCATCATCTTGGGATATGCATTTGAGTAGCACTTCGGAACTTGCGTTCTTTCGCATAAGTTTGCCATCCACCAGTATGTAATTCTTGGATCGTCGAATGAGGCGCTCGTTCTCCGTTTTATCCTGAAAGCCCGATCCGTCTGATATGTACCTGATGAAAGGGGTGCGCCAGTCGCGGCTTGTGGTTGTCGGAGTAGCGTCATCTACGAGCATTGCCTCATTAGGTTGCTTTTCGACCAGGTCTGTGCCCACACTTGGCGCGTGGATGTCCTGAACGAAAACGCCTTGCGGGATCCGGGCCTGAGATGACCCTAACTTTTACAGCGCATCCGCTGCCTGGTTCTTATCCTGGACCACGTGGATGTACTCTATGCCGTAGAAGTTGGATTCCCATTTGCGGATTTCTTTGCAGTAGAGGTCCATCTTCTCGTGGGTTGTGTCCCATTCCTTGTTGAGCTGGTTGATAACTAAGACGGAGTCGTCATGGACGTAGAGGCGTTTGACTCCCAGCTCGACGGCTAGTCGTATGCCGTGTAGGCATGCTTCGTACTCAGTGACGTTGTTTGACGCCGGAAAGAGGATCCTAAGGACGTAGCGTAGTTTGTCCTTGTTAGGCGACACGAAGAGAATCCCGGCGCCAGCGTCGTTGATGTTTAAGGACCCATCGAAGAACATTGACCAGTGGTCGGAGGTGTCGGAGACGGAAGGTTCGTTGAGGTCCGTCCATTCTGCGATGAAATCGACCAGGGCCTAAGACTTGACGGTAGTGTGGCTCTGGAAGTCCAGGGAGAATGGGCATAATTCCATTGCCCATTTTACAATTCTGCCGTTGGCATCCTTGTTGCGCAGAATGTCCCCCAGAGGGAAGCTGGTGGTTACCAAGATCCGGTGGCCGTCGAAGTAGTGCTTAAGCTTCCTGGACGTTATTAGGATGGCGTATATGAGCTTCTGTATCTGTGGGTACCTGGTCTTGGACTCGTTTAAGACTTCGCTTATGAAATAAATGGGTCTCTGGACCTTGTAGACGTGGCCTGGCTCGTCTCGCTCGACCACTATTGCCGTGGAGACAACCCTATCTGTTGCTGCGATGTAAAGGAGAAGGTCTTCATTGGGCTGAGGGGCTATGAGAACAGGCGGTGAGGTGAGGAAGGTCTTGAGCTGGGTGAACGCGGCGTCAGCTTCCTCTGTCCAGGAGAATTTTTCCGACGCCTTCAAGAGTTTGAAGAAGGGGAGGCCTTTTTCTCCCAGTCTAGAGATGAAACGACTGAGGGCAGCCATGCATCCAGTGAGCTTCTGAATATCCTTGACATTCTTAGGTGGTCGCATATCGAGCACTGCTTTTACTTTTGAAGGATTCGGCCGTATGCCGTCGCGGTTGACGACGTTGCTGAGCAATAGACCGGAGGGGACCCCAAAGATGCACTTTTTGGGGTTAAGCTTCCACTTGTATTTATTTAGTGCCTTAAAGGTTCGGTCTAGATTGGCGACTAGAGTGCTCGCATCCTTTGTTTTGACTACGACGTCATCAACGTAAGCCTCGACGAGGTCATCGCGAATCTCGTCGTGGAGGCACTGCTGGATGGCCCGTTGATAGGTGGCTCCGGCGTTTTTGAGTCCAAAGGACATGGTCGTGTAGCAATATGCGCCGAAAGGAGTGATGAAAGATGTTTTGATCTGGTCATCTTCCTTTAGCGAGATTTGGTGATAACCAGAGTAGCAGTCTCGAAAGGAGAGGAGTTCGCATCCGGCCGTTGAGTCGACCACCTCGTCGATGCGAGGGAGACCGAAAGGATCTTTAGAACAGTGTTTATTGAGATCAATGTAATCAACACACATTCTCCATTCATTATTCTTTTTGCGTACAAGAACCGGATTCGCGAGCCAATCGGGATGATACACTTCTTTTATAAATCTGGCTGCTAGAAGCCGTGTTATTTCTGTCCTAATAGCCTCCTTCTTGTCACGAGCGAACCGTCACAGCTTTTGCTTGATGGGTCTTACGGTCTTCGAGACGTTTAAGGAGTGCTCGATCAGGTTTCATGGGACGCCGGGCATGTCTACAGGCTTCCATGCGAAAACGCTCATGTTGTCCCTTAGAAACCTGACGAGCGCGTCTTCCTATTTAGGGTCCAAATTGGCCCCGATGAGGGCCGTCTTCTCGGGGCTGCCGTCGACCAGCTGTACTTTCTTGTATTCTTTGGACTTTGAATTCTTCCTAGCGGTCTCCTGCTCGGGTAGTCGGAGCTGGTCGGGAGGGAGCTGTGCAGCTTGAGCCGCTGTTTCTGCCATGCAGATTGAAAGATTAATTGCCTCGGTGATCTTGAAGCTTTCCTCCTCGCAAGTGTATGCGGTGTAGACATTGCCCCTGACAGTTAGGACGCCCTTCTCTGTAGGCATTTTGAGGACCAGGTATGAGTAATGTGGAACAGCTATGAACTTTGTCAGCGATGGTCGGCCCAGTATAGCATGGTAAGTTCCATCGAAGTCGGCGACCACAAAGTTGACGAACTCTGTTCAAAAGTGGTCGGATGTTCCGAATTGGACAGGCAGCGTTATCTGTCCGAGGGGTACTGAACTTTGACCTGGCAAGACTCCCCAGAATTGAGCGTCGTATGGCTTTAACTGTGCCGGGGTTATCTTGAGGGCAGGCAAGCTATTGCGAAAGAGGATGTCGATGGAGCTTCCCCCGTCGACGAGCACGCGCTCGAATCTGATGCTGTTGATGCAAGGATCCAAGATTAGAGGGAAACGTCCTGGCTCTGGGATGGCGGTCAACTGATCCTTCCTGCTGAAGGAGATCTCCCTGTGCGACCAGGGAGGAAATTTTGGATCGGCGATCAGGCCGTCCGTGCTGTCTATGTTGAGGCAGGCTCTCTTTAAGAGCTTTCTTTTTCGCTTAGACTTGATGGAGACCTTGCCCCCGAAGATGGAGTGGACCACGTCGGTAGGACTGACATACTGGTGTCGTGGGTCCCTATCCTCGTCTTCGTGATCGCGCCCGTCCTGTTTCCCGTTTTTCTTGGCTGGGTCGTCTTGAGCAGCCCGCCGCGTGTAGATGTTTTTGAGGACACGACACTCCTCCATCGTGTGGTTGGATTTGGGTGCAGTTGGCATGGCCCCTTCAACGTCTTGTTGTAGTCTTCCTGGTAGTCTCGCCGCCCATTGGGACGCTTGACCGTATTCACCTCGTGGTCGTGGTCGCGAGGGCGCTTGCCTCTGAAGTCATCGCGATTGTCACGCCGCCTGTCCCAGCCTTCTCTGTGGTCGCGGTTGTCGAGGCGACGATGGTTCCTGTTGTCGAAACGACCACGACTGTCGTCTCGTCGAGGAGGCTGGTCGGGACCTCTCGCATCGTCCCGGATGAGTTTTTCTGCGTCGTCGGCGTCGGCGTAATTTTTAACCGTGGCAAGGAGCTCGGCCATCGTCGTTGGCCTTTTGCGCAGTAGCTTGTTTCTCAGTGCTTCGTGGAAGCGCAGCCCCTTGATGAAAGCAGATATGGCCTCGTCGTGGGAAATTTTCGAGATCTTAAGACGCATATCCGAGAATCGTCGGATGTAATCGCGCAGAGGCTCGTTTTTCCTGTTCCTTATCCTTTCGAGGTCGTACTTGTTCCCAGGCTGCTCGCAGGTAGCGATGAAATTGTCGATGAATGCTTGGCGTAGTTCTTCCCATGAGTCGAAAGAGTCCTCGGGCAGGCCTAGGAGCCACTGATGACCAGCCTGGTCGAGGATGACTGGGAAGTAGTTGGCCATGACGTGCACATCTCCTGCTGCTGAATGGACTGCGATCTCGTAGAGAGTGATCTAGTTCTCTGGGTTTTCCTTGCCGTCGTATTTTTTGAGTTTCTCGACCTTGAAATTGCGGGGCCACACGACCTGGCGGAGGTGTGAGGAGAACTGTCTTAGGCCCGGGGGACCGTGCGTTGCATCATACTCAATGCGACGCAGGTTTTCGTGGACTGCTCTCTCCGTGGCGCGCCTGTTGATGCGGTCTCTGGTGTCTTTGGGAGGGATGTTGTATCGAAGATCCCTGTGCTGGTTTACTTCCTGACCACGCCCGCGATTCTGCTCGCGGTAGCCGCCGGCGTCCCGACCACCGTTGTCACGTCGTGAATCTTTTCGACGATTGTTGGGGGAACGGCTGCGGTGGTGCTCGCTGAGTTGTGGTGAGGTCCGGCTGCGATGGGTCTGGTCGGAGGAGACCTCTGCATAGGAGATAGCTTGGACTCTTTTGAGCAAAGTGGCTGTCTGTCCCATTGCGGCGATCAGATGCGCACGTACGCTGGATCGGACACCCTGGCACTCGGGAGTGTCAGGGAGTCGGTCTAGATTTGCCATAGCAACGGCCACGTTAGCACTTAGCGTTTTGTACACTTGCTGGTCCCCGACCATGTCGAAAGCGTCGCTGAGGTTCTGCGGCGGGAGTTGTCGTTCCTCGTCTGCGCGTCGCCGGGCGCGGTCGGCATTGCGCTGCTCGCGGAGCTGCCTCTGCTCGTTCGTCTCTCCATCGACGACCGGTTCATCGCCGCTGACATTGAAGACGAGGTCTCCTCGCCGGGGTGGAAAGACCGAGAAGCGAGAGAAACCCGGAGGATACGGTGGTAAATCCAGGTCGTAGTCTTCGTCCTCGGAGTTTATAACTTTGGTGGGAACGGATCCAGTGCTAGAGTTTGTGCTGGAGGCCTGGCCGTCCCGTAGTTCTCGGATCGTCACCATGTTGACGTAGTGACGAGCTGGTCGACCGCTCCGTTTTGGCAACCAACCTTCCCTGTGGAAAAGGGATTGGACGTGTCGTGAATAGTGAACAGCTGAGTTGTTTAGCCCATAAGGGGGACATTGATCTGGATCAGCCTTGAGTTCGACGGACCGTCCTGAGGGGGTGGAAGTTATCGTCAGAGACGTACCCAGCCGTTCGTGTGTGACGACACGAGTTGGCCGGCAGGAGTTGAAAAAATCTGTCGGCGCGGCTTGATCAGACTGGCGCGAGATCCCATCTACTAGTCGGGAAGCTTCGAGAAGCTTGAGATCGGCGCGATCAAGGGCTCGGAAGAGGTCCGAGCCGTCGACCTTCTCTCCCTTGTAGCGAGGAAGCGGTGGTCGGGTGCTCGGTGTCAGTGTCCGTGTGATCGGAGCCGATGCCGCCGTCGTCCCAGATTGGATCTGGGTTTCTTCTGAAACCGTGGTCGTGAGACCGCCGCAGCGAGTCGTCCACGTAATCTGGCCGACGGTGAACGTGAGGCCTTCAGGCACGGCCGCGGAAGCTGGAACGATGACCATCTTGTTCGCCGGAAAAGCTGTACGCACACCCCCTACCTGGCGCGCCACTGTCGACGAAAGCTAGTCGGCAGTCTACCTTGGGGTATACTCGCGGTAGTAGTTTATCGGTAGACTCGGACAAGCTTTTTATCCAGGTTCGGCCGCCGTGTGGGCGTAATACCTACGTCCTGCGTCTTGTTGTATTGATTTGTGTTGAGAGAATAATCTGTCCTAGGGGGTCCCTTGCCTCTACTTATATAGTCCAGAGGGCAGGGTTACAGATCCGGAAACTAATCCTAGTCGGTTACAATTGCCATAGATAGCACGATATCAATTCCTATTCTAACCGACTAGAATTCTACTTGATCTCCACGTCTTGCTTCCTTGCGCGAAACCCCAAGCAGTTGGATCAAGTCTCGGATTTGTCTCGTAATGGGCCAAGCCTCCTGGCCCAAGTCCAGCCGTAAGGGTATAGGGGTTTATACCCCCACATCGCTCAAGTGGCTCCAGGCCTCTATTTATTATATTCTTGAGCTCACTTTTTGTTCTCTGTAGGTCTGATGTTGATGATGCAAGCTACGAGAAGCGATACAGGTATTCTTTGAAGCTTCTCGATATGATTTGCTTGCTAGTGTAGCTAGTGTTCGGAGGTTTTTTCGCGATCGGGAAGAATCACTTTCTTTTTAATGAAATACGGTGGGGGTTCTCTCTCCCTCCGATCGTGTTTTTTTTTATGATTTGCTTGCTTTGTTTCATAAAATAATTCATTGATTGACTATTAATGCATTGTTCATTAACAGATGGCCTATGCCCAAGCCACGTTGGTCCTATCCTAAAAGGATACAGCGGTGGTCCAAAAGTCTCGTACACGATTGAAATGTGACCTTAATGCATCTCAGTCTCGGACCTCCTAATTTGAACTGTGAAACTCTACCATGTGTTGGTAGAGATTTTCCTAGGCCTGTTTGCATTTTATGGCTTAAATTTGAAGAACATTTTATGTAAGTTAATGTGACTTTATCAGAGGAGCTGTACGCACGAACCGCTCAACCTGCCACGTCATGATTTATCTGCCCCAGAGGCCAAAGCAGAAACGGATGTTGAAATCTTGGTACAGTAGTTGGATTTTATCGGGATGATCTTGGTACTGTTTTGTGAAAATTTTATCTGCCTCTTCTAGCGATGATATATGGTCGAACCTATTGACTGAAATTTGGCTCGATTGTTGGCCTGAATTTAGAACAGCGAATGGTACACAACACAACCGAGTCACCACACTTCCAGCAAGTCGCCCTACAAGCCCAACAACTGCAACGTACGTCAACGCTGGAGTCAGCTGAGACGGCTTGACATCTAGATACTGACCCAACCCACTAGCTTAGCCATACAACGGTTGGTGCCACACATAACAGACACAGTGACACAAACACATGACAGCCAACCTGCAACGAGACACGTATCATTTTCCCAAGAACAACTGTCGATCGTGGTCGTGGCCGGCTCTCGGTGTACGGAACCACATCATTAAAAATCTGTGAGCATTTGTATCCTACCAAAGAATCGAGTCTTTCTGTCACGGCTCCACACCTTTTCTGTCACGGCTCCACACCTGGTACAGCCCAAGCAGACCCAGCCAAGGTGAAGCTCCAGAGCCCGTGGCAAGAGTGCCAGGGTCCATGGCTCGGAATGGGCTTGTAATCATTGTGAGGCCCAGCTATAGGAGTAGAAAAGGGCATCAATGAGGGGAGAGACAAGAACCAACGCCTTGTTTAGTTCACCCAAAAACCAAAAACTTTTCAAAATTCACCGTCACATCGAATCTTGCGGTACATGTATGAAATATTAAATATAAATGAAAACAAAAACTAATTACATAGTTTGTCTGTAAATCATGAGATGAATCTTTTGAGCCTAGTTAGTCCATGATTGGATAATATTTGTCAAATAAAAACAAAAATGCTACAATACCAAAATCCGAAATCTTTTCGGAACTAAACAAGGCCCAACATGTAAGAAAAGTCTAAACCAGAGCACTCGTGTCGTCAGTCCCGTGAGCAGTATCCTCCGAGTCGTGAGTGCGCTGAGCGCCGCCAACGGCCACCGGCAGAGACTACGATCCTCGGTGCCGTCACGCTCTGGAGCCTGCGCCGCCGCCCCACAGCCATTTCACACTGTTGCAACGTGCTCGGGGAGCAATCTCAAGGGAATGGAAGATCTGGACAGGCGCTCCGCCGAGCGCTGGGAGCGTCTGGAGAAGCACTTTGAGGATGCCTCGGCGGCCCTGCAGGAGCGGGAGGTTGCCTTCGAAAGCCGCCTCTCCTCGTTGGAGTTGTTGACCTTCGCCCAATACACCACCGTCGTGGTTGCAGACATCTGGGGCGCCCACTACGACTCCCATGTCGGCGAGCTGGAGCACCGTATGGCGGATCTCGAGCTCATCTTCCTGGCGGAGATCCGCGATGAGTGTGACGATCGTGTGGAGACGTTGGAGGAAGTTGTTGAAGATCTATAGTCCGGGCGCATGGAGATCGACGGCTACATTGACGACGTCCGATACGACCTCCACCGCCTGCCCAAGTCCAACGCGACGCTGCCACAACAGCCAACGCTGGTGGCGCGTTGGGAGTTGGCCGCTGCCGTGCATCACTCTGGCTGATCCACGACCGACTGGCCCAATGGGCACCGCGTCGCAACGACTACATGGGCGCTAGCCTATGGCTCGGTCATGACCATAACAACGTCCCAGGTCAATGGTATGATCTCACATCCCAACTTCAATTCTTCTCAATTCCAGTCTCACTGTTATCCTCCTCCTCGCCCTCCAAACCCAACACCTCTTCAGCCAGCACCACCCAACCCGTTCAATACCCATCCCCAACCCAACTTAAGCCACCTTCCAAAAATGCATTTATCCAAGTTTGATGGTGATGATCCACAATATTGGATGACCTGCGCCCAAAATTACTTCGACCTCTACGGCGTCGTTGTTTCTATGTGGGTGAAGTGCTCTACAATGCAGTTCACTGGAGCCGCTCGTTGTTGGTTTCAGTCTATTGAACGTGACCTCATGAAACAAGACTGGCCAAACTTCTATCGCGTGATATGTGAGCGTTTCGCCACGACCAACATAAGCTCCCTATTCGCCAACTCTTCCATATCCAGCAAACCACGACTGTTCAAGACTATGTCGATCGGTTTGTGGATCTCTTTGAACAACTCTTGGCCTACACCACTCATCCAGATCACTTATCCTACACAACCTGATTCGTTGATGGCCTGTGTGATGATATTCGAGCTATTATTCTTGTACAACGACCAAAGGACTTGGACTCTGCGTGTACCCTGGCTCTTTTGCAGGAGGAGGCGATTGAGCCGGGCCGTTGTTGTGAAGCTCGTTTCCACTTTCCTGGTCGTTCAGAGCTTTCTTTCCTAGCGAACGATCCGACCGCGTCTTCTCCTTTCCTTTTCAGCGACTTTTCTGTTCCTGCTCCCTTTCCTTTTATGGCTTCTGTGTCAGCTGAAATTTCATTTTAAAAATATCCCTCCCCCATCCCCGTCCCCATCCCCTGCTTCTACGGCCGACTCAACCAAACGAAACGGCTGACGCGTGACTTCATACCGCTCCTCTTCGTCTTCTCCACCAAAACTCTCCCCTTCGGGCGAACCTTGCCGGCGGAATTGGATTTTCGAGGGGGTCAACAGTCGGTGTTCTCCGGGCCTCGTTGCAAGGTATTTCTCAAATCCTTTTCTCCCCACTTCTCGTCTACTCCGGTGGGTTCACCGGCCTTGGTCCTAACCCTAGCTACGGTCACCGCCGTTTCTGTTGCTCTGGCCATGGCCCCGGCCCTGTCCGACCTCGACTGTCGTGCCTGTGTCGTGCTTTTTCCGTGTGGTGCTCACTCCACCATCTTTCTCTCGCTACTCCTCGTCCTTATACATCTTCCTCCCCTACCGTACGCGTCCGCCGAGGATTCACCTTCCGTGATTTGGATTGTTGGGGATTCCATTCGAGGTCGTGTGGACTATTTCTCTAGGTTTTTGCGCTACCGTTCAGAGCTTTGCCTGCCCTGTATGGTGTCCCCTGTTTTTTCTAGGTTTTTGCTATGATTTGGATGTTTGTTGCTATGAATTGGGGATTATTACACTACATTGGTATTTCCTAATGTGTAAAAGATGTGATAGATTAAGATAGATGTTGTCTTAGTGTATTATCAGACAACAGTTGAGTTCAATGGATTGGGCACAAATAGTCTAGTACCACTGATATTTTGAATAAACTGTGCATTTGTTGATTTTTTATTGTATATTTTGTTATGTTGGACTAATTATTTATGAAATTAGAACAAGGATTATACTATCAGTTGATTCATATTATTAGTTATGATCTGTTTTATTAAGTGATTCTAAAATTTTTAATTGTTTACAAATGTCTGATGATGGAGATTGTTCTTCTGAAGGAGAGAAGTCCAAAGCAAGTGGTGATTTGGAGTTACAGTCTTCTAAAAATGATTGTTCTGTTGGTTCTGAGGACAATAACAATATTGAGAGTGACAGTGGAGAGATCATAAACAATGAATCTATGGTGACTGTTCTTTTGCTCTATGCATTCTTATTTTTTATTTATTTTTGCGAAATTGATTGTGTAGCACTGTGTATTTGCAGACATAAATTATATATATGAGTTCTTTGGTTAAGTTTTTTTTATCCGCATGTACGTTGATGTTGACTTTATAACTTGTGTGTTCAACTTTTATCATAACTTGTATGGTTTAGTTTATGTTCCTCAAGTTATTTTGTTGAACTTGTCCAATAATCTTTTATTTGGAAGTTAGTATGTTCAAGTTGTAAGTTTTAAGTTGGTGCTGCTAACTTGTAAGTTTAATTGTGCTCCTAATTTAAATGTTTAAGTTTATTTCTAACTTGTGTTAAGTTTGTAATATTCCGTGTTAAGTTATGTAGCCTGAACAAGTTTGACACTTAGGTGATTTTCTATTGTATTTGTGTGTGGTCATAATCCTTTGGCTCATGAAATATTAATTTGATATTGTAAGCTACTGGCAAGTACTGTTCAGTATATAGGCATTTTTGGTGCCACTGCTGCATGCATATGACATTTTTTACTTACTAGCTTTTTGCTATAACATTTTTTTTGAATGTATATATACTAAACTTATTCTAGAAGTTTTGAAGGCTGGATATTTCATTTGTGGTTAATTGACTGAGAAAATTCTAATTAGTCTTTTTTACTTTAGTTATTCTAAATCAATTTTTAATGTCTAAATTAATGAATTTGATATTCCACTAAATGTTCGTGAAATAGTGGTGTCGGGACAGAGGGACCCGGTCGGACGGGACCGTGCGCGCTGGGTACGGTTATTATGAGCCGCCACCGGCCAATATTTTTACTGCGGTAATTTCCGGGGACATGTCAGGGCCTCAGGGGCGTTGCAGGCAAACGCACCAGGAACGATACCAATGGCCCGGCTCTACTTTGTTTAGTTCCTAAAAACTATCTTAAAAATTTTCAAAATTTCCATCATATTGAAACTTATGGCACGTGTATGGAATATTAAATATAAATGAAAATAAAAACTAATTGTACAGTTGGCATGTAAATCACGAGATGAATCTTTTGAGCCTACTTAGTCTACGATTGGACAATGTTTGTCAAATAAAAACGAAAATGATATAGTACCGGAAGACAAAAAATTTTGGGAACTGAACAATGCCTTACATGGAGATTTTTACCAAAAATTTTCGCCGCAAGATTTAATGTGACGGGAAATCTAAATTTTTTTGCAAATTTTTTTGAGAAGTAAACAAGGCTTACATGGAGATTTTTACCAAATGCACTGTGGAGAGGGCAAAGGCTAGTGTGCTGACTAGGCATTGGGACTACTAACGGTGCTACACTGGAAGCATAGAACGACATTATTTGAGGGACAAGATTTGAACTCCAAAATGACTAATATTTTGGGATGGAGCCTACATAGTTGTGGAATTTTTTCTAAACTAGTTATGAAAAAATTTTGGCTTTGGCTACTGTAGCATTTTCGTTTGCATTTGATAATTATTGTCCAATCATGGACTAACTAGTCTCAAAAGATTCGTCTCGCATATTACAAACAAACTGTGTAATTAGTTATTTTTTAATTTATATTTGGTGCTACGTAAAAAATTCGATGTGACGGTGAATCTTGAAATTAGGCCTTCTTTAGTTCCCAAAAAATTTTGCAAAAAATTTCAGATTCTTCGTCACATCATCGAATCTTGCGGCGCATGCATGAAACATTAAATATAGATAAAGATAATAACTAATTGCATAGTTTGACTGTAATTTGTGAGACGATTTTTTTGACAAATATTATCTAATTATGGACTAACTAGGCTCAAAGGATTTGTCTCACAAATTACAGGCAAACTGTGCAATTAGTAATCTTTTTTATCTATATTTAGTGTCACATACATGTGCCGAAAAGATTTAGAGTTGACAATTTTTTTTGGTTTCAGGTACTGTACCACTTTTATTTATATTTAATAAATATTGTCCAACCATGAACTAACTAAGTTTAAAAGATTCGTCTCGTAGATTATAGATAAACTGTGTAATTAGTATTTGTTTTCGTCTATCTTTAATGCCTCTATACATGTGTCGTAAGATTTGATGTGACGAAGAATTCTGAAAATTTTTGAATAATTTTTGTGAACTAAAAAAGGTAAACAAGACCTTTGTTATGCCCTTGAAGGTTAGATCGTCATAGGGGATATTTTTTTTGCCTTTATTTATCATCACAGACGCGTTGCCTTTTTTGTTTTTCAAAAATACCACTAGCCACGTACACACCTGCAAGTCAGCGAGGCTTGATCGGCTCTCAACTCAGGGTGGCGGCCGGCCGTGGGCGTGCACGCTTCGCTCTGAGGCGGGAGCTAGCTAGCGGGCGGCGCAGGGGCAGACGCGCACGGCAGTCAGAAGCACTAGCTGCTGCCAGGAAGGCGCGGACGGGGGCGCGAGAGGCAATGCATAAGCCTTGCATGCGGTGGCCGGGCCCGATCGACGCGCATAGGCATGTGGTCGTGGCAGACGGGCACGATCGAGGTACACTTTGCAGCGGCGAGCGCGCGCGACGCAGGCTTCGATAGCTGGAGGTAACATATGGGGCGGGGACATGCATGCTAGCTAACTAGGCCTTGTTTAGATCCGAAAGTTTTTTTTTGATTTTGATACTGTAACATTTTTGTTTTTATTTGACAAACATTGTCCAATTATAGAGCAACTAGGCTTAAAAGATTCGTCTCGCGATTTACATATAAACTGTATAATTAGTTTTTGTTTTCATCTATATTTAATGCTCCATGCACGTGTCGTAAGATTCGATGTGATAAGGAATCTTGAAAAGTTTTTGGTTTTTAGGGTGAACTAAACAAGGCCTAAGCCCAGCAACCATTCCAAGTTCTGCTCTGCTCTACTTTCCATCCAATCGACCATCCACGGATCCACCGATGACATCCCCGCGGCGTGCTCAGCAGCTCAGCTCGCTCAGATTAGCAGATGGACCAAATTCAGTCCTCTCTATATATAATAGCATTGTATAATTTAATTTGTTCTATGTGAGTGCGCTTAATTATAATTCTATCTCGATCTCTACAGCAGGGCGAGCTCGCTTACTTCTTGATCTTTGTAGTACATGCTTTGCCAGCCATCCTCCGGCAGTGCTTCGCCTCACAGCGGGGCCAGTGGGTGAGCTCTTAGCAAAAACTTGTGCAACTTTGCATTTTGAACTAAGATCTAACCAAATAATTATGCTGTGTGGATTGACTTAAAATTATTTCATTTTCATTTTTTTAGACTGTGGCTGATCAAAACTGTTGGATGTATCTTGGGAATCGTACTACTTTTGAGTACGTGAATGGTCTTGAATCTTTTCTAGAAGTTGCACATAGAGATATGTCGAATCGAATGGAAATAAGTCAGCAGTGTGATGTCCATGCAATGATTGTCAGAATTAAAAGCAGTTCTCGTATTTGTCGGAAACCCATGCTCATATACTAATTTGAGGATTTATGGATGACTATACATGTTGGAACAAATATGGAGATGAATGTGCCAATGACCGAGACCAAGCGCAGGTTGCTGGTCAATAGGATGGTGAGGATGTCCTCCATGAAACTGATACCTGTGGTGAGGAAGCACCCTTTGGCAATCAAGAACTTCATAATGATGATGTAGAAGATATAGCTGCGAGCTTTGATGAAGTCCATCTTGCTGAGAATCTAGAGGAGATGGTGCGCGATGCAGGCTTTGCTAGTTACGCTTGTCCAAATTTGAAGAAGCTGGAACAACTATTGAAGGATATGAAGGCCCACTCTATCCGAATTGTAGGAGGTATACAAGGTTGTCTAGTTCGCTAAAGCTTCTCCAATTGAAGGCATCAAATCATTTGACTGATAGGGGCTTCAAAGAAATGCTAGAAGAGCTTGCAGATATGTTTCCTGAGGAGAATGAGATACCCAAGACTACATATGAGGCCAAAAAGATTATCTGTCCAATGGGATTAAAGTTTGAGAAAATTGATGCTTGCAAGAATAATTGCATCTTGTTCAATGGTGACAATAAAAATGCCACGGAATGTCCCAAGTGTCAAACCTCTCATTAGAAACAAGGAACTGATGAGGTTGGTGGTGGTGTGATACGTCGTAAAGTACCTGTGAAGGTCGTATGGTACTTCCCTATAATCCCTCGCTTGAAATGGTTGTTTGCAACCTCTAAGGACGCACGACTATTGACTTGGCACTCAGATGGCCGGAAGGTTGGTGGTTATATACGACACCCAGCAGATGGTATTCAGTGGCGGTACATTGACAACAAATATAAATCTTTTGCTAAAGAACCAAGGAATCTTTGGTTTGCACTAAGCACAGATGGTACGAACCCATTTGGTAAAATGAGTAGCTCACATAATGTCTGGCCTGTGGTGATAAGTATCTACAACATTCCACCCTGGTTGTGTAACAAGAAGAAGTACATGATGATGTCAATTTTGATCTCTGGTCCGCATCAACCAGGTCTTAGCATCGACGTGTTTCTAAGGTTACTTATTGATGATTTCCAAGAACTCTAGAAAGAAAAGTGTATTAAGGTGTATGATGGTTTAGGAAAGAGTCTTTTGACTTACGTGCCATGTTGTTCACCACCATCACTAATATTCCAGGACATCGTAGCATTTTTGGGCAGACCAAAGGAGAAAAAGACTGCTTTTAGTGCTTAGATGACACCGAGACTGTTTGGCTGAATAACTCAAAGAAAAGAGTTTATGTAAGGCACCGACGTTTCCTTCGTATGTCTCATCCATGCTGGGAAATGAAACATCAGTTTGATGGGATGAGAGAGATAGGATCTGCTCCAAGGCATTTCAATGGTGAACATGTTTACGAGCAGGTGCTTGTTGATATTTGGTAACGCAATAAGGAAATGATCCGCAAGCACACGGATATCGATGAGCATTTCACCCGGGAGGTTATCTAGAGTTATCGTATTTATATTTTTACCACTGGGAGAAAGGGTGCATCTGACTAACCAAATCTATTACTACTAACCTTTAGGCACAAAGAATGTCTTTCGATGTGAGTGATAAATAGAGAAGACTGCAACCGTAGTCTCCCTCTAACCTTGGTAAGGATGATCTATTGTTCTAATGGGGAGGCTAACGGAATCTAGACAACACAAAGGATGTTCGACCCGCACCTATAAACCCTATCCTTCCTGCTAACGAGATGTGATCTACAAAGGTAACTCGGAATTGTCACGTTCCTCACTACTACCACGGTCCAGCTAGTCAGGGAATATCTATGAGTACCCCAGCCTAAACACCATGTTTACGCCAGCAATGATTACTCTAAACTCTACGCGAAGAGATTAAAGTAAACTCATAAACCATAAGAACAATAAAACAAGAACTTACTAGAATTTAGAAGTCGAATTACTGAAGAATCCTAGGAGCAAGCTTCGGGTTAGGAGAACTTGATCCCGCAGGTACAAGCTTGGAGTAGACACCGACAGGCCGGGCTTCCTCCAATCTACACCTCCACTCTATCTCTCTCAATCTAGTAGAAACTAGAAGATCTATTTCTACCTTACATTGGTTGCTAAGCCTAAAAAGAAATATTAATTAGAGAAGAGGTTTTCCTTCGAGGGCACCCCTCAGTCTCTATGATAATTTCTTCATGTCTTCTCCAGGGGCCAAGGGGGTCTCCTTATATAGTCCTCCCCTTCTATGCGTTTTTGGGTCGATAGGCGAGGTGGTACTATGTTTTTCTTGATCCAATAGGTCGGTGAAATATCCCGAGCGAAGAGAGTCCTGATCTGGCTCCAGCAGGGGGCGGGCGCCCAGGTCCTCAGGGCGGGCGCCCTGGGCCTGGCCCCGTTTCGCCTCCGCTTCGGTCTCGTGGCTTCTGGAGTCTTCTAGATGGTAGAAAATTGCGCGGTGCGTTGATATCTCTATGTAATCCTGACATGTGGGCCTTTCTTCCGTATTTCCTGATAACCCCCTGCAGAAATAGACAAACACCAAAACTCGTGGAATTCTGTTAGATAAAACCCTAAGTCTAGATGTTGATTTCATTTGGATCCTTTTCTTTGTTTATTTGAAAATTAAATTTGATACTTAAGGACCGTCAACAGTGCTAAAGGATATCACCCCTATAGTTGACCCTAACAGCACTATCCTTGGAAAGCGAAAGCGCAATGAAAAAGCAAATAGTGTCGATAAAAAGACGTGGAAGAAAATGTCAATCCTATGGGAGCTACCTTACTGGAAAGACCTTGGGGTCCGCCATAGCATCGACCTCATGCACGTGAAAAAGAATGTCTCTGGGAGTTTACTTGGGACAATCATGAATGATAAACTTAAAAGCAAGGACCATGCAAAAGCAAGAGCTGGCCTAGAGGAGTTGGATATAAGGCCCGAGCTCCAACCTGACGGTACTAGTGCCTAGCCACGTTTATGTGCCATAAACCTAACCTGACTAGAGAAGCAACAATTGTGTGACTTATTTTGTAGTGTCAAAGTTCCCTATGGATACACAGCTGACATCCAAAAACTTGTACATCCAAAAGAAAACAAAATGCTCCTCATGAAGGATCATGATTGCGATGTCATGCTCACAACAATGCTTGTTGTTGGTATTCAGAACATATTGCCAGAAAAAACCCGAAAGGCAATCATGAGTCTCTGCTTCTTCTTTAATGCAATCTCTTAGAAGGTCCTTGATGAAGAGTCACTATTTGATCTTGAGGAAAACATATATGAGACGATGTGTCTCCTAGAGGCTTACTTCCCGTCGTCTTTCTTTGACATATCCATCCATCTCATTATACATTTGGTTAAGGAGATCAAGTATCTTGGACTGATGTTCCTCCACCACATGTATCCATATGAGAGATTTATGAGTACTTTGAATAAGTATGCTAAGAGTCGAGTTCACCCTGAGGGAAGCATGGCGCAATGCTATTCTTCTGAGGAGGTGGTCGACTGGTGCCTCAGTTACATTGACCCCACAAATCTAATCGGCATCTCCAAGTCCCACCACGAGGGAAGGCTAGCGAGGAAAGGGTTTCTTGGGGAGAAGCAAATTATTCCAGATGCAGATGACTTTGAAAGAGCCAAGTTTCTAGTGTTACAACACACAAAAGGAGTGGAACCTTACATCACCGAGCATAACAAGGAATTGAGGCAACTTTATCCACACCGGAGTGAATTTAGGGTAGTGTGGACACATATGAATGAGCATAATAATTGGTTTAGGGATAAACTTTCTAGTCCAAGCTCTTGCACAGACAACAAGCTATGACATGTGGTAGCCGACCCGTTCTTCACAGTCACAACTTATCAGGGCTATGACATAAATGGCTACATGTTTTACACCATTGATCAAGACAAGAAAGTGTGTACCAGAACTCTGTTGTTCGTGTAGATGCATTTAACAGCAACAGGTAGAAGACAATATACTATGACCAGATTGAAGAGATATGGGAACTCTCGTATCCAGGCTTCAAGATGCCCCTTTTTCGGTGTAGATGGGTTAAAGGAGGTACAACTTGAGGACCTCCAGGACATCATACACAACAGACAAAGGGATGAAACTCTGGATGACTCCTGGTCATACAACTGGGGTACATCGATTTACAGTAGCAAGAAAGCCTATGCTATTTTCATTGCCTCTTCTCCAGACTCCCCACTATTTAAATGGCTCTGGAAATCAAGCAACTTAGGTAATCATAAATTCTCCTTCTGGCTACTCTTGAGAGACCGACTAAACACTAGGAACCTTCTGAGAAGAAAACATATGCCTCTAGTGGACTACAATTGTGTACTGTGCAACCAAGGATGTGAAGAAAGCAGCTTCCATCTGTTCTTTGAATGCAGATTCAACAAGGAGTGTTGGGCATCCATCCCTATCATTTGGAACCTGAATCTCAATCCTCTAGACATGATTCTACAAGGAAGACTGAACTTTGGCAGCGCAATATTCAGAGAAATCTTCATCACGGCATGTTGGATCATCAGGAACACAAGAAACAACACTATCTTCGACAATGGACAGAAAAACCTACAACTCTAGAAAAGGCAATTCAAGGCCGAACTTGGTTTGGTTTGTACCAAGGCCAAGCTCAGTATAAGTGTCGCTATTAATAGTTGGAAAGAGTCATACATGTAATTTTCTTGTTTTTTCCTTTTGGGCATGTTGCCTTGTAATTTTGGTCTCTTGGGCACTTGCTGTCACATAACCGACCAAATTATAAGAGTTCAAGTGTAGAAACGATCGATCTAGCAATCAAGTTTCTAGACTTGAGCCCATATAATGCCGGTAGTCAACCAAAATCACGAAGGACTTCAAACCAACTTTGCAACATACCAAGATCGTAATAGTCCAACACAGTACAGCGAATGTTACACAGTTCATTCATTGCCGACGAAGCGGCACCACATCGGAGTACTTAGTTATTACACACAAGTTCAAAGTAGCGGAAGCAAAATAGTTTACACACACATATGTCATTAGTTCTTGTTGCTGCCAGAGTGTCATCTCATCCACCAAAAGCATCAGGGTACGAAGTTTGTTAGAGAACCGCGCCCAACGATTTAGTCCTCATCCCCAGCGGGATGGAGACAGGTCTTGTAGAAACCATCATAAAAGACATCATCTGCAATAGGTGGGAATAAACCCTGAGTACGAGGATGTACTCAGCTAGACTTACCCGTCTAACCAAACATAAAAGACACCAAGGATCATGCAAGGCTGAGTATAAAGTGTAGCTGGCTTGACTCAAATATTTGCCAAATGCTTAGATTGGATAGTAAACCATTCGTAAAAGCATCATATTGATTATCATTAGCCTACCACTATATTAGCACCTATACTAAGCACTTCACTTGTTTATTAGCAAACAATAATAACAATATCAAGTTTCATCATATGTTCCTTCTTGCTATCCTCAACATCATCATTAAGAACCATTGTACTTAGTGAATGCTACGTTTGCCGCTGCTCTGTCAAGTTTTCACTATCCGGGAGAGACGGCGATTCGAATCGATTCCTATCCAGCTGGAGGGTTATTCCTAGCACTCACCCAAGCATCCCCCGTCGGAGAGCAAGCGGGTCACCTTTGGTACGACTCAGGAATCGTGGCTCCGATCAGCGCCACACTCCCAGGGCTGCCACTCTGCCAGGAAGATTAGGACTTTAAATCACCTGCCCTTGGTCTTACGCTAATGGCCCCCCGCACACCGCACTTCCTCCGGTAGTGCGCACTTTATACCTTCCGGTTTTCCGGCCTGAGTCATACTACTAGGCTTTACGGTCGGAACAAATTATCCGGCCAACTAAGTGTCAGGAATGCGTTCAACATGACAAGAGGACGTACAACGATCGGTCCTTAGCTGCCACAGACGGAGTTACTACCACCTTGCAAAACTCCACCCGGCTTAAGTCATTTTAAACTAGGTTCTTTCCCACGATAGCACATATAGTCAATCGTGATCCAACAACAACCCTGTTTCGCGCAGGTGATAGAGTATCACCCGACTTCTACCGATTAAAGCATAGCTAAGCTGCTACTCGATCCTAACTCTACAACCAGGTAGTGATAAGATATCTGGACAAGGAAAGGATATAATGCAGCAAGGCTTCAACGCAACTCCTATACGTAATGCATCAATAGATATAACATATTCAAGTATGCTTTGGAATTAAAGTGGGAGACTTAAGATGCTCCGGGGCTTGCCTTTCACGAACGAAGCGGGCTCATGACTAGGGCACTCGACCTCCTCTTCGGGCTTCTCTTGTCCTACTGGCTGGACCTCCACCTCCTGAGTGATCTCCGGGCCTTTGTGGTTCACCCTCTCGAGCTCGAATGAGGCTGCCACTTCCGATGCACCTATTGCATACGCGATCGTGGTTCACCCTCTCGAGCTCGAACGAGGCTGCCACTTCCGATGCACCTATTGCATACACGATAAGTGAGGAATGTGTGCACACTAGATGATGATGAATGCTTGGTAACATGCTTATAAATTTCACTGGACACTCATTTACGGAGTAACTCCCATTACAAGCTCACAAAAAGAGTACCAACTCAACTAACAAGAACTCACCAACTTAGACTATTAAACAGCAACAACTAATTTAACAGAACAGCTCAAAGAACAATTCATAACTAGAGATATATAGATCCAGCAAGCATGAGTAAGGACATTCTGGAAAGCTTATGAAATTTTTTACATTTCATCTTTAGACCTCACAGCAAGATTCATAAGTTAAACAGGTCAATTAAACTAAGTTCCAGGTTCTGTTCCAGAAAGACAGAGAGCACCTAGTTCTGGAACTCAACTTGGAAGAGTCATAACGTTTAAACTACTGGACCAAATGATCCCAAATTTAAACTGCAGCTAGCATACAAAGTTTACAACATCTTTGATATAGACAAGTCTTTCATAAAACAAGATTATCATTAGACAAAAATCGGATTACTCGCTTGCTGTCCAGAACAGCTATACAACCTTTAATTAATTATTTGATGACATAGCAAAAACATATTTAGTACCAACCAAGTGGCTTATAAGCACAAGCATAACCTAAGATTACCAGAAAACCATATGTTGACTACTAAACACTTAACAACAAGGCATTTATTAATTTAATTCAATAAAAGGACATAATTACAAGATACCAGCAAGAATGCTCAGAAAAATCTACAAACATTACAGAAGCACAAACATGCCACCTGGACATTACCATAAAACTTTCAGAGCAATTGCACATGCCAAACTTAAAATAATTAATTAACATGTAACAAGGTGCTTATTTCATAAATTAAAAAACATGGCTTAGATAGTGTCAAACAACAGATTTTAGATTATTTACATGTTACTACTACTATGAACAAGCTTGACAACAAAGGAGAACACCAGCATAAGCATATAACATTTAATATGATTTAAACATGAAATTAGGCCATAGTATTAACATAAATTACATATCAGAGATACAGCACTCCAAAAATCATAAAATATTTATCAGAGCATTCTAATACTATCCAGAGCATAGTATAAAATTTTCACAGCATTTGGAGCACTATATCAAGAGATATGAATTTACACATAATTAACAAGATGAATCCATAACAATTATTTTTCACAGAAACATGGGATATATTATATCTTCATTAAAAACTAGCCTATCAGAGGAACACAACAAAATTTGAATCACCCCAAGAGGACTTTGCAAACTCCTGTTATGATTTTTCCAAAAACAACACAAACCCTAAATTCAAACTAGAGGAGAGAGGGACTGATAAGGAGACCCCACAGGTCAACGGACCCCACCCGTCAGTGACCCCGAGAATAGAGGTGAGGCTTGACCGCCGAAAATCTCGTCGACGTCGAGGTCTCGGCGACGGCCAAGGGCACCATCGTGCTCCTCACTCTCTTCCGCGACGATTGGTACCAGAAACCCTAACTCTACCGCACCCTAGGGACCTCGCCCTCGCGAATGGCGGCTCAACGGTGGTGTGCGGCCGACCGTCGGCGTCTCTGGTCGGAGACTGGGCAAAAGAGAACCCCAACGAGCATCAGCATGACAAGGCGGAGCTTTTGGAACAAGAACGAGAAGAAATGCTGGACTAAAGAGCCCTGGCCACGACACGGTGACCATGGCGGAACTCCGGCGAGGTGAGCTCGCGGCGAAGAAGGCAATGCAGGCTTACCGAAGCTTGACAGCTGCAGCCAACGCGACGACGGTGATGCGGGGAAGCTGGCGAAGCACTGGGTGGAGCCGCTCGGCCGGAGATGCCGTGACACGAGCTCACGAGCTCGCCGAAGCAACGGCGGAGACGCGGAGAAGACGATGAGCGCACGATAGAGAGAGAGAGAGCCAGGGGGAGAATGGCGTGTCCACGCGACCGGGGGCGTCGTGGCGACCTAGAGGACGCGTCGGGTGCTGACAAGCGGGACCAGCGGCGACGTACGGATGCCACGGGTCCAAACAAGCAGCGTCACCGGCGAGCTCCTCCCAACTGACGCTGCCTCCATTCAGTTCTGAAAACCGACTGAAACTCGATTTTTGACTTCGACTAACTCCTAATCTGATCGATGGTTTTGTTGGCTAACTGCTCCATGATGTAGAGCTACATGAGGACTCAAGCTTTGCTTAAAGGATCATAACTTGGTTCGGCCTAGATTTCAAACTGGAAGCCATCCAAACCACCCTTGAGCAAACTGGTTGGATTCCAGACTTAGAAAATTTCTAAGTGTTGGAAACAGCCCCAATTTCTGCCTTGTGGGCCACTTTTGAGCTTGCTCTGCACATTTTCATGAAATGGCCATGAAACAACTTTTGTTCCTTATAAAATTTTCTACAACTTTGCTTTAGAAAGTTTTGACATAAAAACATTTTATGAACCACTTTTTAAAAGTCCAAGCAAAAGAGGTTTATAGGGCCTATGAGTGAAAGTATGAATTAGATACATAATTTGGAGTTGTGACCAACATGAACATTATTCAAAAAGTTGAGTTAAGCATAGGTGAACTATTTCCAAGGCCTAGCACACAAACAAGAGCATGGTACAAACAAACATAAGCATAGAAGGCATAATTAAACAAGTTAAACCACACTTATGCATAAAATGACATGACCCAAGGTAAATGATGATCATGGTATGCTTATGAAGATGATGATGCTCATGTTATGCATATGAAAGGATGCAACCATAACACTGGGGTGTTACACTTGCCTATTGTAACAATTCTTTTATTCAATTAAAAAAAGGAGGTGGGGAGCTCTCCCACCGTTTCATCAAAAAAACATACAAATAAAGCATCATTTAAATTCATAGCTGATTACTCACAGAGTTTTCAATAAGGAGATTGACTAAGACCTTGATATAACCACTAAATTGGTTGTTCTGCAAATACCTGAAAGGAAAAGGAATGGGTACCACCGTTCGCCTACCAACTTCTAAGCTGCCCAGGAGAATTCAGACCGGTGAAGAGCATATTGAGGACACTAACTGTATGCGAGAGTGCAACAAATTAACAATATAACAAGTGATGTGTCAGCACAAAACTCAGTGCATCTGCAAACTTGAAGTAGCATGAATTTTCATAGATTCAGGATATCATAGTGTGACTCTAGGAAAAATCTATAGTACAATATTCATGTTGTACCTAATGTAAAATACAAAGAAGAAGAGTCAATCAAGAAGCTATGTCAAAGGAAAATATAATGTGCTATGTAGGGGCATTGTTAACAACAAAATGTCCATCTCTAAATGTTACTCATCTATCCACTGAGATTGTATGAACACTTGCAAGAATCTAAAAATAGTATTTTGAGTTCAAGTGTTGCTGATTGGGGTATAAAGTTTAGAGGAATTAGTTAAGTATAGTTTTTTTTAAAAAAAAGATAGAAGGTATGGTGTATTACTGCTTCCAATTTCAACTATCTCAGAAACCAAATCTTGAAAAAGATATCTAGACAAGTTATACACTTTTATCAAATACTACAACTGTTATACTAAGTTACTTCTTTTGCTCGCTGTTTCCAGGAATCTGACAAAGAAAAAAGGTTGTTGGTCATTTGTGTTAGTTGTTGTGTCTTCTGAGTTGTAGCTATTGCCTAAGTACAGATCCTGTTCGAAATGGTAAGCTTTAGTTTGTGATATACTAACACAACTTCTAGTTAGATGGCAGAGCTATATCATGGCCAATAAGACCCTTTAATATAATTTGTTTTATAGGACTCTGATGAGGAATATTTATCATCAAATGCTGAAGAAAGAGTTGATAGTGAAGAGGAGGAAGGGATACATGCTAATATAGAGGACCAACATAGTGATGATTCTGCACAGGAGGGAGAGGGAGATGCTGATACATAGGTGTTGGCATCTCAACCTTGGCGTCACCCTTGGAGAAAGAGGATAGTCACAAAGTGGCCAGAAGACAAGATAGTTGTCAGGGAGCTCATGGAGGATGGGATGCCCAAAGAGGAGGCCAAGGCAAGAATGAGGAGGCTTGTTGGTCTGATTGCTAGATAAAGGATATCCTTGGTCATGGCATCATTTAGTGTCCTAAGTGATGAAGATAAGATGCATTTATTTGATGATTGTGTCTAGCCTAAGTTGGAGTTTGCAGAAGAGTTAAAGGATATGACTTGTAAGAAGATGATGCAGATGATAGCCAAATGTTGGAGAACACACAAAAGCCACCTAGTAAGCAACTATGTCAGCAAAGTGTTGAATGCCATGGTCAAGTTCAAATACATTGCTCCAAAAGATTGGGAAGATTTTGTGACACTAAAAGTAGGGCGAACCTACAAAGAAAGAAAGTATGGGATTCAAGAGGCTTTGAGAGAGGAACAAGCATGACCACCACCTGGGGACAGGAGGCATGCTGGGAAATTAGCACAGTGGGAGCAAGAGGATAGGGAATTAGCCGATGCAGGCATTGCTAATCCTTGGGACCAATTTCCTGGCTGCTCTAGGAATTTCATGTGTGCGCGTGGTAGATTGGTTATATCAGAAGGTGAAGTTGTGATTATTTGGGAGACTAAGATGAAAATATCTCTCAAGAAATTGTAAAGAAGCAAGCTAAAATTGAGTCTTCAGGGCATTTTGGTTAGGAATAAAGATGTGCTCACATAGGCCTTGGGACAACCAGAACAGACAGGGCACATCTATGGTACGTCTAGTTCCTTTGGTTGGCAGTTTTGACCGCTTTGCACCAGCATGTACAGAAAGAGAAAGCATTCAAATGATGTGGATGTGGAAGCCATTAAAAAGAATTGGCACTTGAAATTACTGAGAAGGTGACCGAGAAGATTACTGAGAAGGTCACAAATGATATCATGGCCAGGCTACGTGCACAAGGAGTGAATTTGAGCTTGCTTTCCAACATCCCTTCCTTTGCAGCTTTGCCTCGACCTCAGATGTAGTCACCTTGTACACTGGTACTCATCAACTGTGAAGGTTATCAGGTGGAGGTAGCAATGGGTTGGGTATTTCCAAACAATTTTCTGCTATATTCAGTTCTAGTAGCGAAGGGATATGTCGTTGTACATATTGATTCTGTAGATTCAGAACATGAGGGCCATGTGTTGCTTCCATGCCCAAGCAATGAGATAAGAACTCTTGGAGACACTCTATACAAAAGGATCCAGTGGAAGAGGCAATGGGTTGTGGTACATCGGGCGTTCTCTTCCATCTCCGGAAAACCTCCAACACTTGGGTCACCCAAAAGCAGAAATGTCCTTGTGGAACCCAAAGTTTCACCCTCACTATATGAGAAAGCGAATGACTGTATTGTAGAAAACTGTGCTTCCATGGTGCATATGGTAGGCGAAAAAAGAAAAGAAGCTCACAAACACAAAGCCTCCAACTGTACCTTAGCTACCCCCTAGTTCAGAACAAGAAGTTAGGGATTCACCTTGTACACTAGTAATCATCAACCATGGAGGTTATCAAGTCAAGGTAGCAATGGGTACGGTATATCCAAACAATACTGAGCTATATTTAGTTTAGGTAGAGGAGGGATATGTCATTGTACATATTGATTTTGTATGTCCAAAACATGAGGGCCATGTGCTGCTTCCATGGCAAAGCAAGGAGATAAGAACTCTTGGAGACACCATGTACAAAATGATCCAGCGGAAGACAGAATGGGTTGTGGTATTGTTGACATTTACTACCGTCATCACTAAAAATAGAGATAAACCCTACTTCTAGCAACAACACCAGAAATGCATGGTAAATAATTAACTTGTCAAATAGCAACTAACCACTCTAACATTCCTAAGCATGAAGTAGGTTGTCATCCCTAATTACATTGCTAGGAATTTAATATAGATTCACATGTTCTACTGCAACTAGACAGAGAATAGAAGATATGAATATAATTATAAACTAACTGGGTTCTACAAGCGGACAGATAATTATACCGTTGTAGCATTTTACCTACGGAACTATCCAGATTGTCGATTTATATTTATACCACTGGGAAGGCTAAGTATTAAACTATAATCTATTATATTGATAAGAAACTATATAGGATGAATAAATGATATTACCCAAGTCGTATAATCTACTCATAATAGGCAAAGGTCACAAGATAAATATAGATAAATAATAGTGATAGCATAATCATCAAGTATCATAATTAAAGATAATCATCAGAGCATCTACTAGTCATAATCATAGTTAGCCAATGGATAAACTAGGGAGTTGGATCTAAGGTAATTCTATAACTACGCCAATGAATAACTCTAATTAGTGCAATTACATCTAGAAATCATCACTAAGTCAACCCTATATCATAATTACATGTAAAGAGGCATCAACTAATGAGGATATTAAGACGCAAGGGTCACATCCTTCGCGACCACGCCCATGCTTGTCCTACGTACGGAGGGTGGACTACAGAGGATCCAACGCAGCTGTCACCTACGCGGTCTACCACATGTCCCAGCACGTCAGGGTGCACTCGCAAACAAACAAGATATCTAGACACCATGTCTACATACTGTCTATCATCTACCCAATGATTGATTAGGTAAACGCTATACGAGAAATTACATGAATTCAATAAGATCAAACCAACTATCCTAGACATATAATCAAAGCAGACAATGACTAATGCAATTAAGAACATATGAATCTATTAAGAATAAAGTCTCCCTAATATACAATTGAATACTATAAAGTAAGAACTAGATCTATTACCGAACTCTTGCACTCCAGACCAATGCCAGGGGCTCCAGATCTCGATGAAGAACTTGATCTCCTCTACTTCTAATCTAACTAACTAGAACTATGAACTAGAAGGCTCTTGATAAACTTGAAGGCGATTGATGCTTGATGGCTTGAAGCCTTGATGAATAATGAATTGGTTCATGTCTACAGGGGGGGTCTACCCATGTATTTATAGTCCGGTGGGATGTGTGTGCGCCGTAGGATCAAACCAACTTAACCAAGGGCTGAGATGCATCAGGAGAGGCGGTGGAGGAAGCTTCTGGAAGAGGGGGCCGAAACCCTAAAGGGGGGCACCGACCAGTGCTAGGGTAGGGCTGGCCTCTCCCACCTAGCAGCCGCCAGGTCCCCCGTTGCTCCAGGTGCCTTCTCGATCTTTCCTGAGTCTTCTCGTGACGATTCCCATGGTGAATACGTTTTTGTGTTTATTTTGCACTAGAGTCCCTCTTTTTAAGCTTTCCTAAAATTCACCCTAGAAAATACAGAATATACAAAACTCGTGGAAACGGTCACATAAAACTCTAGACTAGTGTGTTTTTATGTTTTCCTTCAGGTCTAAAGTTGTAATAAAAGTTGACGTTATCGACCGTCAACAATTCCCCCAAGCTTACCTTTTGCCAGTCCCTTGGCAAACCAAGCCTAAGCAGTATATGTATTTAGATCAAGAGTTGCTACAATGTTTTCATTCTTTCCAAGTACACATGCTCCCAAACAAAGATTCTCCTCCGGATTAGTCAATACTTGCTCTAATCTTCAAACTTACCCATTTTACCTTTAACCATGGAGCTTTATAGTTTTTGCATGAGTCTTGAGCAATGAGAAGACAGAACAATCAGGTCAAGTACTATGTCTCAAATTCTTTGCAGAACCATTATTCTGGAGTTTTTATAAGTTTTCAGAATAAAACTCAGAGCTTAATTGTATGACACCCTCAAGTCTCTCAATGTATATGGTATTTATGGTTCTCTTTTGAGTCATTAATGATGTTATGCCTCCTATAGCTAAAGGTATATATCTGGTAGAGCTTATAGGAGTGCTAATAACAAGGATAAGCTTACTTGCAATGCATGTATTGTAAAGTCAACTAATGGATCCATAGAGAATTGAGGCATACAATCAAACCAAGGTGTGCGTGTATAGAATGTGGTGGATAGGTGTATTTGTGGCTAATTTCTATTTCTTTGGAATAGCTCTCTTTTGAAACTTTTCAGGAAAGACATGGGCTATCTCTTTCTCTTCTCTTTTTTTACAGGGAGGCGGGCATCTAGTACCCATTCCATCTTTTACTCCCTTTTCTTCTTTTATATTTTTGCATAGCCACATGTTTCCTTTGAATACAATAAATGATTAGAGATAATACTAAAAACTTAGAACATTAAAGACAAGGGTTATCCTATAGGGTGATTGTTGGTGCTTTACTACCAGTGTAGGAGAAAAACATGATTGATGAACATGGAATGGAAAGGATTGCAATTACTCCTAATGTGGAAATAATGCATATATGAACTAGAGTGTGTACGTGATCTTGGATTTAAAAGCATGACAAGACTCTCGTAAGGTATACTACAAAGGTTGACTGAATTCAATGCAAAGCAAGTAGCATAAATGTGCAAAAGTTTTCCTAACTCTAAATGGATATTATATATTGCTTTGGTAGGAATTCATGCTTTGTCATACAAGAGCTCATCATGTAGGATTTTGGTTTTTCAAAATAAATTCTCTAGAACTTAGTAATGCCAGGAATAAGATAAATAGTAGCTCAAACTTTCAATGATCATATCAACCAACTACCTAGACTTAGCTCAAACTTATGCCTCCACAAATTGCAGGTTCAGTGTAAATCTTCAAATTAAAATAGTAATGTCTAAAACTCGAGAAAATCTAACATTGGAATCTAGGTACTTGTAAAGAATAGAGCAACTATTCATCATTTCCAAGACAAAAATTTTTAACGTTTCATCAATCTTTATTTAGTTCTAGTTTAGACTGACTCTAAAAAGACTCTAACACTTAACTAATTATAAACTCAAAAAGACTCTGACTTGTGGACCTTCATGTGCCCACATATTTTTGGTATTTTTATAACTATGTAGACTAGATAATTGCTTAGGTATAATTACCTGAGAACTAGGGGATGCTCCTCCCCCAAGCTGGATATTTGCAATACTTGGTGTAGATGTCCTTCAGAGCGAGCTAGCCAGTAGCGAACCCGGTGGGTGCCACAGATAGGCACTCTCCTTGCTATGATGTCATTCCTGCACAGTAATACTCCAACAAGAAAAGCAAAACTCGAGGCTTGAATTTAATAATGGGTTAGCGATTAGCCAATGAGCAATTGATTATTCTTATGAGCTAATTTTAATGCTGTCTGATTTAAACAAGATTCTCTTCTTTTTTTGAATTTTCTATTTATGATGCAATAAATATGAATGCTATTTATTTATTTTTTATGCCACCATCGTAAATATCCCTAAATATCCCTAAGGGGTTACCATAAGTTTATTCACATAAGGCTTTGGTTTTTACGATGCAATAACTAAAGCAATAAATATTTATTTGTATTTTATATTAATATGCTAAGAGAAATAAATATGCTACTAAATGCATTAAAGCAAAATTACTAATGCATGCTAACTTACTAGATAACTACCATTCTGACCTTATGGCTAGGGTATGGAATTTAAAGTCTACCGACAGGACTTAGATGGTAGAGAGGACTTACTCAGTGGGTTCATTATCTGAGGTAACCTCAGTCAACTCCCCGTCTTGTGGTGATGCGGTACGTGCGTCTTCCTTCCATCTTACTTCTGTCTCTTTTGCTTCTTCCTTCTCTAGTTCCAACTCTTCAGCTTTGTTCTCCTTTTCCTAGGCTTCTAATCAGGCTAAGATCTCCTCTTTCTCTTTCTTGGCAAATTGGTCCATCCTTTCAGCTTCTTTAGCCCACTCACTCCATCGGGGTGCTTGTGTGTTCTCTTCTTGCTCCGTGAAGCGATATTCATATTTCACAATCTTTATAGGAAAGTCTTCCCATCCGCAGTGAGGCTAGGCAGCCTGACGATGGGCTTGGCGTCTTCTCCTATTGCGTTGCTTCCTGATCTACTCATGGTTAACTTGTGTTTTAAATTGACAGCGTACCTTTCCGATAGGTAGGTTGAAGTGGATATGCCCTGATCCGATGTAGATGTTGGCTTTGGCTGTGTAGAGGAACGGTCTTCCCAAGAGGATTGGGGACTCATCGTCTCCCTGCATGTCAACAACTAGAAAATCTGCAAGTATATATTGTTCTTGAATTCTTACCATGATATCCTTGACCACTCCTTTCGGGAACCTTAATGATTGATCCACCATCTGCAATTGAATATATGTTGGGTATAAAGGTAAGTCATCAAATAACTCATTATATACATGTTTTGACATTATATTGCAGCCTGATCCAGTGTCGCAGATGGTATGGGGGAAGGTGGTATCTTTGATTGTGCACTCAATGATTGGAATTCCTAGATCACCTCTCTTGATTGGAAATGGCTTGGGTTACATATGATCATTCTCTGTGTTGAGAGGGGTGATCAATTGAGTTGTCTCTGCAGGTGCATGTTTGTTTCTCCTCCATTTTTTGTTGTTTCTATTGTTCTTCTTCTTTGGCATTGATTGCTATTCTTGCTCTTCTTGTTGGTAGAATTGCTTTGGGGTTGCAGGAGCTTTCAGGATGTGGTTCTTGAATGCGAATCTCTCCTTCGTGTCCTTGATGGATAAGACAATCTTAGCATGCTCCGCATAGATGATGGCTTTTGTTGTGCACAAGAATGGTCTACCCAAAATGATAGGTGCCTTCTCATCTACTCCTGTCTCCATGACCATAAAGTCAACTGGGACATATGATTGCCCCACTCTAATGAGAACTTCTTCTAGTACTCCCTCAGAGTAGCAAATGGACTGATCTGCAAGCTGCAAATGCATATTTGTGTACAACAAGGGATCATTTAATATTTTCTCATAAATTACCTTGGGCATAATGTTGACACTTTCACCAAAAATCACAGATAGCCTCTGGAAAGTTGTGGTATCCTATAGAGATAGGAATGACAGGTCTTCCAGGGTCTCCCATCTTCTCTGGTAGAGTGGTCAATCCACTGTACAACTGCAGGCTCAATATGATATTGGGTTGCATTGTGAATATCAACAAGGTTAGCAGTTTCTAAATCTTCTGGTTGGCCTGGAATCTTGCCTTTTTCTAATGGAGGAACAACAACAACTAATTGAGCTAATTGTGATTCTAGCATTTTATTGAAACTATGCTGATTCTTTATAGCAGAATAAAAAGTATCCATCCTAGTATGTATGTTTTCCAAAGTTTTATCATTTGATGTTAGTTTCCTAGTCATTTGATCTGGTAGTTTGGATTGACTAGTAACTAATTCTCTCAAAGGTGGGAAATTATTATTAAAATTATTACCTTGTTTGTTACCTTGGTAATTACCTTATCGAGGTTGTTGATTCCATCCTTGATTTTGTTGAGGACGATAGTAGGTGTTATTGTTGATGAAGTTCACATCCTCTTGTAGTGTAGGGCAACTGACAACTGAGTGCCCATAGTCTCCACATTCTTCACATGTCATATGGGAATCATTGATGTGCATGACTTTCTTCTTCTCTATGTCGAGCTTCTTCATAATGAGGTCTAGC
This sequence comes from Sorghum bicolor, assembly GCF_000003195.3. Classification (NCBI taxonomy): domain Eukaryota; kingdom Viridiplantae; phylum Streptophyta; class Magnoliopsida; order Poales; family Poaceae; genus Sorghum; species Sorghum bicolor. Next base: position 15,004,852 of record NC_012878.2, on the reverse strand, counting down.
TTGGCAGTGACCATGTCAACTTCCTTGAGATGATGGATTCCTCGTCCTTTCTTCTGAGGCTGAGTACGTTCTTCATTGCATGTTGAATTTGAGACCATCTTCTCAACAAGTGCTTTAGCGTCTGAGAGCTTAAGTGATAGGAAAACTCCCCCAGCTGCAGCATCAATAGACTCACGGGTACTAGAGATGAGCCCATGATAGAAAGTCTGCATTAACAGCCACTCCTCTATTCCATGATGAGGACAATCTTCAATGTAATTCTGGAATCTTTCCCATGCTTCAGTGAATGATTCATCATGTTGTTGTTGGAAACTTGAAATCTTCCCACGCAGAGCATTAGTCTTGGCTATAGGAAAGAATTTTACTAGGAAAGCAGTTGAGCAAAGGTCCCATGTATTGTGTTTGTTTTTGTTGGTGTAGAACCATTGCTTAGCTTTCCCTAATAATGAGAACGGGAAAAGACGAAGTAAGATAGCATCCTTTGGTACTCCTCTAATTGTGAAGGTGCTGCAGATCTCTAGAAAGTGTTGCAAGTGTGCACTTGCATCTTCATGAGCTTTTCCATAGAATTGGCTGGCTTGAACCATGGTAATGAGAGTAGGTTTGAGCTCGAATCTATTCTCCCCAGTGTTGACTGCTGGTCTAGTCCGAATGTTTGTTGTTGTTGGGGCAGAGAACTCTCGCAGTGTCTTCTTAGTCATGTCTTCAAACACAGGAGCTAGGTTTCCTCCTAACTCTTCTTTTGTTTTTTCTTCAAATTCCTCTTCCAATGTTAGAGCTGGCTCCTCTGAAGAGTTAGCTTGAGCAGCAGAGGGTGTTATTGATGGTGATTCGAATTTGCCCCTTGCTTCTACAAACTTCTTCTTCCTAAGGAGTTTCTCTAGATCTTCAGTAAAGTTTCTTGGAAGAGCAAAACCATTCATTCATCACTCTGCATAAGATAAGAAAATGATAACGACAAAGGGTGTACCTGATTGAGTAGAAATTGATTGGTAATATAACTTTATCCATACATATACAAGTTATCAATATATCCTAAGTTTATTGTGCCTTCCCCGGCAACGGCGCCAAAAATACTTGTTAACATTTACTACCGTTATCACTAAAAATAGAGATAAACCCTACTCCTAGCAACAACACTAGAAATGCACGGTAAATAATTAACTTGTCAAATAGCAACTAACCACTCTAATATTCCTAAGCATGAAGTACGTTGTCATCCCTAATTACATTGCTAGGAATTTAATATAGATTCATATGTTCTACTGCAACTAGACAGAGAATAAAAGATATGAATATAATTATAAACTAAATGGGTTCTGCAAGCGGATAGATAATTATACCGTTGTAGTATTTTATCTAGAAAAGTATCTAGATTGTCGATTTATATTTACACCACTGGGAAGGCTAAGTATTAAACTATAATCTATTATATTGATAAGAAACTATATAGGATGAATAAATGATATTATCCAAGTCGTATAATATACTCATAACAGGCAGAGGTCACAAGATAAATAATAGTGATAGCATAATCATCAAGTATCATAATTAAAGATAATCATCAGAGCATCTACTAGTCATAATCATAGTTAGCCAATGGATAAACTAGGGAGTTGGATCTAATATAATTCTATAACTACGCCAATGAATAACTCTAGTGCAATTACATCTAGAAATCATTGTTAAGTCAACCCTATATCATAATTATATGTAAAGAGGCATCAACTAATGAGGATATTAAGACACAAGGGTCACCTCCTTCGCGACCGCGCCCATGCTTGTCCTACGTACGGAGGGTGGACTACAGAGGATCCAACGCAGCTGTCACCTACGCGGTCTACCACACGTCCCGGCACGTCAGGGTGCACTCGCAGACAAACAGGATATCTAGACACCATATCTACGTATTGTCTATCATCTACCCAACGATCGATTAGGTAAACGCTATACGAGCAATTACATGAATTCGATAAGATCAAACCAACTATCCTAGACATATAATCAAAGCAGACAATGACTAATGCAATTAAGAACATATGAATCTATTAAGAATAAAGTCTCCCTAATATACAATTGAATACTACAAAGTAAGAACTAGATCTATTACCGAACTCTTGCGCTCCAGACCAATGCTAGGGGCTCTAGATCCCGATGAATAACTAGATCTCCTCTACTTCTAATCTAACTAACTAGAACTATGAACTAGAAGGCTCTTGATGAACTTGAAGGTGCTTGATGCTTGATGGCTTGAGGCCTTGATGAATAATGAATTGGTTCATCTCTCCAAGGGGGGTCTACCCATGTATTTATAGTCTGGTGGGATGCGCGTGCGTCGTAGGATCAAACCGACTTAACCAAGAGCCGAGATGCATCAGGAGAGGCGGTGGAGGAAGCTTCCGCCGGTTCGGTAACGTGTGCTGCTA